>NW_021272053.1:63993-67626 GCF_002162155.2 Triticum dicoccoides
GTCGCCGCCGCCGCGCCCGTCGCCGCCGCCTCTCGCCCGCCCCCGTCGTCGCCCGCTGCCGCCCGTACGTCGCCACCCCCCGCTCGTACACACACACATACACACACACACAGACACACACACACACACCACACACACATACACACACATTGTTTTTACTTATTTTCTATTTTCTGTTGTTTAGATTAATGTTAGATAAATTACGTAGATAATAATGTTAGAATGTTAATGTTAGATGAATTATATGGAAAAGATGTTAAATATTAATGTCAAATATATTTTACATGAATTAGAACAAGTTGAACTAGTTGAATTAGTATAGCTAGATATTAATTAGGTATATATATGAGATTTGAACTAGTTGAATTAATATAACTAGTTTATTTTTAGTATGAAAATTAATAGAATAAGTTTATTTTTAGTAAGAAAATTTAGGTATATGAGATTTGATGATCTAATCAAAATATTACTATATAGAACTACCTACTTTATTTTAGTAAGAAATTAATAGAACTAGTTTATTTTTAGTAAATGCTTAGTTGAATTAATAGAACTAGTTTATTTATTTGAATTAATAGAACTAGTAAGTGTTTAATGTTTCACCTATATATGAACATATGTTAGATATTAATGTCAAATGTTAGATGAATTAGATATAAATTATATGTTCGATATATATTTAATTTAGTTATATGAGATTTCATTATCTAATTAACATTTTATTATATAGAACTAGCTACCTTATTTTTAGTAAGAAAATTAATAGAACTAGTTTAGTTGAATTAATTAGTTGAACTAGTTGGTTGAATTAGTTTAATTAATTAGGTATATTTTTCGTAAGTGCTTAGTTGAATTAGTTCAATTAATTAGTTGAACTAGTTGAATTAACAAAATTAGTTGAATTAATAGAACTATTTAGTGTTTAATGTTTCACCTATGAACATAGGAATGCCGTCTGACGACGAACACGGTTTCATTATGTGTGAATACTATGAAGACCAGCGCGGCCTGTGCGGCAGAAATTTTCTAGTTGATGATAGACGCTTCAGCATCAAGCTGGATGAGAACTTCGAAGTGGATACAGTAAGTCACAACGACAAGTCTTTTTTGTAATTAAGCATGACTTATGCTTCATTTGATTCAACTTTTAATTTTAATTTTTCACTATTCTACTAGCGTATCCCCTGCCATGCAAGAATTTTTGTCTTGCATAAGATAGGTTTCAGTCCTAACGAAACTATGGAGTTAAAAAGAGTTTACTTGAGGACCGAGCATGGTTATACCTTGAACGTCAAATTATACAATGCAGACACATACACCTATTTTGAATGCAAAACTTGGCAAGCACTATGCAAGGCTTATGTATTTTAGCCAGATATGGTTATCACCTTTGATATTCATCCGGAAGATGATATTGAAGGTAATAGAGACATCTAGGTCGATGTGCAAACGCCTCTAGTTCTACCATTATGTGAGTTTCTCAACCATATTTATGTCTTCGATATGAGATTATTTGAACCAGTTGAATAATTAATAGATCTCAATTTATATTGACAGCTTACTTCCAATCAAGCAAACATGTCCGGCGCTTGGTAGACAGGACCGTCCACTGTCCCGGGGCTGAACTAAACTGCGAGGAGACTAGTCATTATGTTTCATGGCTTGAGGATCTTGATGCTGTCAAGACAAATTTCTTTCCTCCACTTAGAAATGTTAGTACTCAAAACGTGCGACCAATAGTGTTCGTAATGAACTACGGTCACATATATTTAGGAAAGATGGTAAGATTTCTACTATTTCTCCTCAGTGCATATTTTGCATACATTATTTTTTAAGCTAAACTTCATTGCTAAGTATGTTACTATACGATGTTCTTCAACAGGGACTCCCGATGAATGTTGTGCCTGATTGGATCGAGACTAAAGGTACCATGAATATTGTTAGCTTACGGCCAAGATATCCTACAATGCACTTTAGTGCATTCAGGATTTCTAATAGTGAGGAATGCTTAATAGTAAAAGACTGGAGCAGAATTGTGAACGATCACAGAGAAGTACTAGGGGCAGCAATCAGAAGCGCAACCCATGATTAGGAGACAGGTTCATCTGCATGCTCCAATATGATGAATCAGCAAAGCTATACATGTCTTATGCTATTTTACCTGAGAGAGAGCAGCTGGAGTGATTAATTAGCTAGTTCATGCTCTTAGTACTTGTCCTCTCATGTCTGTGTTCTTCGTCCTGAACTTAATCTCAAAGAGTGATTTGCTTTTGTGGTGTTATGAACGCTTATAATATCATTACCATGTTGAACTCAATGATATCTTTGCTATGAAAACCGTTGGTGATGATATATATGATGCAAGAGTTTTTATATTAATTAATATGATGATGATGATGATGATGAGTTATTATATCATTTATGAAAGAAATTGCGTATTAGTTTCAACTGGATGGATTCTAGCTAAGTGATCAAGTATATGCCATATCCATATTACCTCAATCACTTAAGTAGGTGATCAAGTATATATAATATGGATATGACATATACTTGATGACTTAGCTAGGATCCACGCATCCAGTCAAACTAATCACCTAATGATTTAACAACTCATTATAATGTAAAACAATCACTAAATTAAATTGAAAACACAAAATTAAAGTAAAAATAAAAAATAAAACCAAAACACACCCAAACATTTAGTACCGGTTGGTGTTACCAACCGGTACTAATGTCCTACGCGCCCACGGAGCTGGCTCGTGCCACGTGGTTGCCCTTTAGCACCGGTTCATGCTGAACCGGTACTAAAGGGGGAGGGGCTTTAGTGCCTACAATTTAGTGCCGGTTACCGAACCGGCACTAAAGGGCCTTACGAACCGGTGCTATTGCCTGGTTCTGCACTAGTGCCTTCATGTACTACTACCTGTTCAAGGTAAGTAATTGCTTCTGCGCTTCACTTTTTCTCATCTTTTGATGAAGGTAGGTGTGGTAGTAGTGCGAGACTACAACCTAGCACACCTCATACTGCAACTGACGAGCTTCTTCTTCATCGCAACCAGCAAGACCACGTCGGCTCTGGCCTTGTGCTCGTCAAGAACTCTATAGAAATCCTGCAATCATGCATAAAACCAGAAGCAAATGAAGCGTGCGTTGAGTGATTCGATGATAAACTATGAACAAAACTGAAGAAAAGTGATTCTGAAGAGAACTTACCCAAAATTTGGTGATCCTGGCCTTAGCGGCCGTCCCGTACTCCACATGGCTGGAAGCCTCGTAGTGGGCCCAGCTCATGGCCAAAACCCACAGCTCCGGGTCCTTGTCTGGCCTCGGGCAGAATAGGCCCGGCCAAAACTCCTTCAACAGGAAAGTGATAAGGCCGTTCAGTTTACGGCCCTGTTCGTGAAGGATCCAGTTCCTACAAAAGAATCAAAGAATTAGCATGTGTACACTAAGAAAATGTTGGCATGTGTTCAAAATATGATTGAGAGGCACTTACTCTGTCCCCTTGGGTTCAATGAGCCACTTGTTGGCCTCGATAGAAGGTGGTGTAGGTAGTTCTGCAATACCACGCAGCCACCCCTTCGGAGCACCCGACGGCAAGTCACCCCACAACTCGGGGTCAACCTCCCCTCC
>NW_021272053.1:69295-74315 GCF_002162155.2 Triticum dicoccoides
CTCCTCCTCCTTGCACTCCTCCTCCTCTCCCTCCTCCTCCTCAGGAACATACTCATGCTCCTCAGACTCAGAAGGTGCCTCAGTATAGGAGGGCATCCAAGAAGACCACCTATTTCGGACACGACCTGGAGTTTTTTGACCCCTGCCTCTCCCCACCTCCTCCTCCTCTAGGGGGCTCTCCCCTTGATACGTCTCCAACGTATCTATTATTTTTGATCGTTCCATGCTAATATATTATCAACTTTGGATGTTTTATACGCATCAATATGCTATTTTATATTATTTTTGGGACTAACCTATTGACCTAGAGCCCAGTGCCAGTTTTAGTTTTTTCCCCTTGTTTTTGACCTTTTTCAGATAGGAATATCAAACAGAGTCCAAACGGAATAAAGCTTTCGAGATGATTTTTTTGGACCAAAAGAGACCACCGAAGCTTTGGAAGGAGGCCAGAAGAGCCACGAGGGAGTCACGAGCCCGCGAGGCACGCCATACCCTCCTGAGCGCGCCTAGCAGGCTCGTGACCTCCTCGTTGGCCTAACTGACGTAATTCCACTGCCATAAATTCTTATAAATACAGAAACCTCCAGAAATAAACCTAGATCGGGAGTTCCACCTCCGCAAGCCTCTGTGTTCACGAAAAACCAACCGGGAGCCCATTCCGACGCCCTGCTGGAGGGGCAACCATCTCCGGTGGCCATCTTCATTATCCCGGCGATCTCCATGACGAGGACGGAGTAGTTCTCCCTCGGGGCTGAGGGTATGTACCAGTAGCTATGTGTTTTATCTCTCTCTCTCTCTCTCTCTCTCTCTCTCTCTCTCTCTCTCGTGTTCTTGAGATGTCTTGATCTTGATGTACCATGGGCTTTGCTACTATAGTTGGATCCTATGATGTTCTTCCCCCTCTCCCTTCTTGTAATGAATTGAGTTTTCTGTTTGAAGTTATCTTATCAGATTGAGTCTTTAAGAACACTTGATATATGTCTTGCACGTGTCTATCTGTGGTGACATTGAAATATTCATGTGAGTACTTGATGTATGTTTTGGTGATCAACTTGTGGGTTTTGTGACTTCAGGAACCTATCCATATGGGTTGGCACACGTTTTGACTCTCCGGTAGAAACTTTGGGGCAGTCTTTGAAGTTCTATGTGTTGGTTGAATAGATGATTTTGAGATTGTGTGATGCATATCGTATAATCATGCCCACGGATACTTGAGATGACAATGGAGTATCTAGGTGACATTAGGGTTTTGGTTGATGTGTGTCTTAAGATGTTATTCTAGTACGAACTCTATGATAGATCAAACGGAAAGAATATCGTCATGTTATTTTACTATGGACTCTTTAATAGATTGATCAGAAAGAATAACTTTGTGGTGGTTTCGTACCCGACAATAATCTCTTCGTTTGTTCTCTGCTATTAGTGACTTTGGAGTAACTCTTTGTTGCACGTTGAGGGCTAGTTATATGATCCAATTATGTTATCATTGTTGAGAGAACTTCCACTAGTGAAAGTATGAACCCTAGGCCTTGTTTCGAAACATTGCAATACCATTCGTGCTCACTTTTATTATTATTTACCTTGCTGTTTTTATATTTTCAGATTACAAAAACCTATATCTACCATCCATATTGCACTTGTATCACCATCTCTTCGCCGAACTAGTGCACCTATACGATTTACCATTGTATTGGATGTGTTGGGGACATAAGAGACTCTTTCTTATTTGATTGCAGGGTTGCTTGAGAGAGACCATCTTCATCCTACACCTCCTATAGATTGATAAACCTTAGGTCATCCACTTGAGGGAAAATTGCTACTGTCCTACAAACCTCTGCACTTGGAGGCCCAACAACGTCTACAAGAAGAAGGTTGCGTAGTAGACATTGATACGTCTCCAACATATCTATAATTTTTGATTGCTCCATGCTATATTATCTACTGTTTTGGACATTATTGGGCTTTATTATCCACTTTTATATTATTTTTGGGACTAACCTATTAACCGGAGGCCCAGCCCAGAATTGCTGGTTTTTTACCTGTTTTAGGGTTTCGAAGAAAAGGAATATCAAATGGAGTCCAAACGGAACGAGACCTTCGGGAATGTGATTTTCTCACCGTATACAACTCAGGAGACTTGGACCCTACTTCAAGCCAACTAATAGGAGGCCACGAGGTAGGGGGGCACGCCTACCCCCCCCCATGTGCGCCCTCCACCCTCGTGGGCCCCCTGTTGCTCCACCGACGTACATCTTCCTCATATATATAACCACGTACCCCCAAACGACCATATACGGAGCCAAAACCCTAATTCCACCGCCGTAACTTTTTGTATCCACGAGATCCCATCTTGGGGCCTGTTCCGGAGCTCCGCCGGAGGGGGCATCGATCACGGAGGGCTTCTACATCAACACCATAGCCTCTCCGATGAAGTGTGAGTAGTTTACTTCAGACCTACGGGTCCATAGTTAGTAGCTAGATGACTTCTTCTCTCTTTTTGGATCTCAATACAATGTTCTCCCCCTCTCTTGTGGAGATCTATTCGATGTAATCTTCTTTTTGCGGTGTGTTTGTTGAGACCGATGAATTGTGGGTTTATGATCAAGTCTATCTATGAATAATATTTGAATCTTCTCTGAATTCTTTTATGTATGATTGGTTATCTTCGCAAGTCTCTTCGAATTATCAGTTTGGTTTGGCCTACTAGATTGATCTTTCTTGCAATTGGAGAAGTGCTTAGCTTTGGGTTCAATCTTGCGGTGTCCTTTCCCGGTGATAGTAAGGGCAGCAAGGCACATATTGTATTGTTTCCATCGAGGATAACAAGATGGGGTGTTCTTCATATTGCATGATTCTATCCCTCTACATCATGTCATCTTGCTTAAGGCGTTACTCTGTTTTTAACTTAATACTCTAGATGCATGCTGGATAGTGGTCGATGAGTGGAGTAATAATAGTAGATGCAGGCAGGAGTCGGTCTACTTGTCTCGGACGTGATACCTATATACATGATCATACCTAGATATTCTCATAACTACGCTCAATTCTGTCAATTGCTCAACAACAATTTGTTGACCCACCGTAGAATACTTATGCTCTCGAGAGAAGCCACTAGTGAAACCTATGGCCCCCGGGTCTATCTTCATCATATCAATATCCTACTACTTAGTTATTTACTTTGCCTTTATTTACTTTGCATGTTTATCATAAAAATACCAAAAATATTATCTTTATCATATCTATCAGATCTCACTCACGTAAGTGGCCCTATACGGATTGACAACCCCTATTTGCGTTGGTTGCGAGGATTTATTTGTTTGTGTAGGTACGAGGGACTTGCGTGTAGCCTCCTACTGGATTGATACCTTGGTTCTCAAAAACTGAGGGAAATACTTACGCTACTTTGCTGCATCATCCCTTCCTCTTCGGGGAAAACCAACGCAGTGCTAAAAGAGGTAGCAAGAAGGATTTCTTGCGCCGTTGCCGGGGAGGTCTACGCAAAAGTCAACATACCAAGTACCCATCACATACCCTCATCTCCCGCATTACATTATTTGCCATTTGCCTCTCGTTTTCCTCTCCCCCAATTCACCCTTGCCGTTTTATTCGCCCTCTCTCTCTCTCTATCCTCCCTCTCTATTTGCCCTTTTTGTCCGCTTGCTTTTTGTTTGCTTGTATGTTAGTTTGCTTGCTTGCCATTATGGCTAGTACCTTATCTTCTCCGTTGTCTCCTGAGAATGAAATTCTAAATTTTAAGCAAAGGGAGGGTGAAAATCTAAAAGATGCTTGGTATAGAATTTGCAATGCTCAAAATAAATCTGCTAGGAAGCAATCTACTACCATTCTCCTTCGCAATTTTTATGTAGGCATTACTCCATCGCACCGTTATGTTCTTGATACTATTACGGAGGGAAATTTTTTGGGTAGCCGTACTTTTGATTCTTATAATGCTATGTTAGATTTATTTGGCCCCCCTCTTTTGGACAATTAACTATATTAACTTTGGAGCATGTAATGCAAAGGCTTGAAATTATTGAAAATAAGGTTGCTACTATAGAGTTAATTGAAAATTTGGATAAAAAGATCCACAGCCAAATCTCTCAATATGGATCTAAAGTAGGAGTTACTTTGAAAGATATTAAATAAAAGGAACCCATAGTTAATGAGAAAATAAATCACGATTCCGTTTGGATCGATAAACTTGAGAATATTATTACCAACTTGGGAAATTTTCTTCCGTAAAGAATACTCCAAGTCCTTCCACTAAAGTTGCCAAGCTTATGTACGTTCCTAAAAATAAGGGTGAATCGTCTAGTAAGGAAAATGCGGATCTCAAATTTATAAGTGTTCATCCCAATCTTTTTGCTATCATTAAGGAAGCATTTGTTACAAATGAATTTTTCGATATTGTGCCTAAAAGTTTGATAATTAATAAAAAGCAAGAAATTCCTAAATATGGTAGATGCCTCATTGAAGAATTACCTACCAAAGATGGCAATACCTAGATCTATTCTTGCTTGTTATGCCTAGCTAGGGGCGTTAAACGATAGCGCTTGTTGGGAGGCAACCCAATTTTATTTTTATTCCTTGCTTTTTGCTCCTTCTTAGTAATAAATAAATTATTTAGCTTCTCTTTTGGTTGTGTTTTTTGTGTGTAATTAGTGTTTGTGCCAAGTAGAACCGTTGGGAAGACTTGGGGAAAGTCTTGTTGAACTTGCTGTAAAAAACAGAAACTTTAGCGCTCACGAGAACTGCTGTCATTTTTATTTGGAAAGTGATATTTAGTTAATTATTTTTGCATATGATTAATAGATAAATTCCTCACGTCCAGCAATTTATTTTATAATTTTTGGGGTAACAGATCTTGCGCTAGCTACAGATTGCTACAGACTGTTCTGTTTTTGACAGATTCTGTTTTTCGTGTGTTGTTTGCTTATTTTGATGAATCTATGGCTAGTAAATTAGTTTATAAACCATAGAGAAGTTGGAATACAGTAGGTATAACACCCATATAAATAAA
>NW_021272054.1:0-2001 GCF_002162155.2 Triticum dicoccoides
AGTAGCTAGCAGGAGTGATTTAGCTAGTTCTTCATGCTGCTCTTAATTAGTACTTGTCATTTCATGTCCGTGTTCTTCGTTCTGAACTTAAGTGATTTGCTTTTGTGGTGTTATATATGAACGCTTATAATATCATGACAATCATGTTGAACACGATGATTGGTTCTACTACAAATTCTATATATATATATATATATATATATATATATATATATATATATATATATATATATATATGCATAACGTTTACAATGTGTAGTATCGTAAAATACCAGCAAACGAAAAAGAATTAAAATGGAAACACAAAATTAAATGAAAAAGAAATCATAAAACTAAACCCCCCCAAACCTTATAGTACCGGTTGGTCTTACCAACCGGTACTAAAGGGCTCCAGGCCCCCGGAGCTGGCTCGTGCCACGTGGTTGCCCTTTAGCACCGGTTCGTGCTGAACCGGTACTAAGGGGGGGCCTTTAGTGACCACACTTTAGTGCCAGTTATGGAACCGGCACTAAAGGGCCTTACGAACCGGTGCTATTGCCCGGTTCTGCACTAGTGCACCTGGACCCAGCCTATGGAACTGCGTCTTTCTTGCGGCATTTGCCTTGTTTTTCATCGACTGTTCCTTAGATAATTCTGAATCCTTGAAGGTCATGAAATCGTCTCAGTGTTCTCTTTGCTTCTCCAGTGTTCCCTTGAAATCTGGAGTCTTCCTTTCATTAGCGAGGTAGTTGGACCATACAGTTTTCTTGTGGGTGTTGAATGCAATTGCCATCTTCTTAAGAGCAGCGGCCTTGACTTTCTCCACATCTGCTTCAGTGAAATGATCTGGTAGGGTGAAATGTTCCATCAGAGATTTCACCAGGTCTTTTTTGGCTCTGTCGTCGACCCAAGTAACACATGGACGTTTAGTCTTTGGCTCTTTCCATTCTTGAATGAAGATCGGGAGTTTATCCTTCACAAGAAATCCGCACTGACGAGTCCACTTGTCTGCAATGTTGTTAGGCATGAGGGGTTCGCCACGAGTCCACTTGTCTGCAACGTTCTTAGGCATGATGTTGAAGAAGTATGGTGGGAACACCAACTCGAAACTGACAAGACATTGCACCAAATCATTCTGTAACCTTGGTATGATTTCTGGATCGATTACCTTCTGAGAGATTGCATTGAGGAATGCACATAGCTTCACAATGGCTAATCGAACGTTTTCCGGTAGAAGCCCCCTCAATGCAACCAGAAGGAGTTGCGCCATAATCACGTGGCAGTCATGAGACTTTAGGTTCTGGAACTTTTTCTCTGCCATATTTATTATTCCCTTTATATTCGACGAGAAGCCAGACGGTACCTTCATGCTGAGCAGGCATTCGAAGAACATTTCCTTCTCTTCTTTGGTAAGAGCGTAGCTGGCCTCACCCTGATGTATGCCGTCTTTTCCGTGCATACGTTGCTGGTCCTCCCGTGCCTCTGGTGTATCTTTTGTCTTCCCATACACGCCCAAAAAGCCAACCAGGGTCACGCAAAGATTCTTCGTCACGTGCATCACGTCGATTGCGGAGCGGACCTCTAGGTCTTTCCAATATGGTAGGTCCCAAAATATAGATTTCTTCTTTCACATGGGTGCGCGTCCGTCAGCGTCCTTCGGAACAGGTTGTCTGCGAGGACCCTTTCCAAAGATTACCTTCAAATCCTTGACCATATCATGTACATCAGCACCAGTACGGTGGCGAGGCTTCGTCCAGTGATCCGCCTCACCTCTAAAATGCTTGCCTTTCTTTCTTACAGGATGCCTTGTCGGAAGAAATTGACGATGTCCCAGGTACACATTCTTCCTACAACTATCCAAATATATACTGTCGGTATCATCCAAACAGTGCGTGCATCCGCGGTATCCCTTGTTTGTCTGTCCTGAAAGGTTACTGAGAGCCAGCCAATCATTGATGGTCACAAACAACAACGCCTTTAGGTCAAATTCTTCCTATTCATGCTCATCTCACGCACGTACAC
>NW_021272055.1:0-1391 GCF_002162155.2 Triticum dicoccoides
GCTGATGGTTATTGACTGAGAGCGTCTCGGTCATGTCTGCATGTCTCCCGAACCCGTAGGGTCTACACACTTAAGGTTCAGTTACGCTAGGGTTATAGGGATATGTATATGCAGTAACCCGAATGTTGTTCGGAGTCCCGGATGAGATCCCGGACGTCACGAGGAGCTCCGGAATGGTCCGGAGGTAAAGATTTATATATGGAAAGTCCTGTTTCGGGCATCGGGACAAGTTTCGGGGTTATCGGTATTGTACCGGGACCACCGGAAGGGTCCCGGGGGTCCACCGGGTGGGTCCACCTGTCCCGGGGGGCCACATGGGCTGTGGGGGGTGCGCCTTGGCCTAATGGGCCAAGGGCACCAGCCCCACATAGGCCCATGCGCCTAGGGTTCAAGGGGGGCAAGAGTCCTAGGAGGGTAAGGCACCTCCTAGGTGCCTTGGGGGGAGGGAAAACCCCCCTTGGCCGCCGCACCCCCTAGGAGATTTGATCTCCTAGGGCCGGCCACCCCCCCTTGGCACCCCTATATATAGTGGGGGGAGAGGAGGGACTTCATACCTGAACGTCTCGGCGTTTGGTTGCCTCCTTCTCCCTCCCCAACACCTCCTCAACCTCCATAGTGCTTAGCGAAGCTCTGCCGGAGTACTGCAGCTCCACCAACACCACGCCGTCGTGCTGCTGCTGGTGCCATCTCCCTCAACCTCTCCTCCCTTCCTTGCTGAATCAAGAAGGAGGAGACGTGGCTGTTCCGTACGTGTGTTGAACGCGGAGGTGCCGTCCGTTCGGCGCAGGTCATCGGTGATTTGGATCACGTCGAGTACGACTACGTCATCACCTTGCAAGCTTCCGCACGCGATCTACAAGTGGTATGTAGATGCAAACTCTCTCCCTAGACTCGTTGCTTAGATGAACTCATAGATGGATCTTGGTGCAACCGTAGGAAAAATTTTAATTTTCTGCAACGTTCCCCAACAGTGGCATCATGAGCTAGGTCTATGCGTAGTTCTCTTTGCACGAGTAGAACACAACTTTGTTGTGGGCGTGGATTTTGTCATCTTACTTGCCTCTACTAGTCTTTTCTTGCTCAACGGTATTGTGGGATGAAGCGGCCCGGACCAACCTTACACGTACGCTTACGTGAGACCGGTTCCACCGACTGACATGCACAAGTTGCATAAGGTGGCTGGCGGGTGTCTGTCTCTCCCACCTTAGTTGGAGCGGAATCGATGAACAGGGCCCTTATGAAGGGTAAATAGAAGTTGACAAAATCACGTTGTGGTGATTCGTAGGTAAGAAAACGTTCTTGCTAGAACCCAATTGCAGCCACGTAAAAGATGCAACAACAATTAGAGGACGTCTAACTTGTTTTTGCAGCGATTGATCATGTGATGTGAT
>NW_021272056.1:0-10587 GCF_002162155.2 Triticum dicoccoides
TTCCCCCCTCTTCCTCCATATATACAGCCCTTAGGGCATCGTTTAGACTTTGGGTTTTGTTTAGATTAAAAGTTCGCCATAGCTGCAACTTCGCGCACTTCGTTTGTGTTCAACGACCAGACAAAGGCGTCACAGAACCCCACCTTGATCAATAAAGCTTTCATCTTATATTCGCAATATCCAGATTGCAATCTTAGTTTCTTGCTTGTTCTTCGTTTGCTCGCAGGAAACAGACCCTCGTGGTCAGGTTGATCGTGCTCCGGCGTGGTCAATAACCTCTCGGAGTTGGTTTAGCGATTGCTAAGGCACGACGTCCTCGCACGTTCGTAGTCGGATCGTCAAAGTCGACTTCCACCAAAGCGATATCCATCATCTCATCGAAAGACGGGACACCTCCGCCTCTATCAACCGCACAGGCAGAAGCCTTTACGATATTAAAAGATAAGTTGACACATGCTCCTTTTCTCCAACTTCCTGATTTTAATAAGACTTTTGAGCTTGAATGTGATGCTAGTGGAATTGGATTAGGAGGTGTGTTATTACAAGATGGCAAACCTGTTGCATACTTTTCTGAAAAATTGAGTGGGCCTAGTCTGAATTATTCTACTTATGATAAAGAATTATATGCTCTTGTTCGGACTTTAGAAACATGGCAACATTATTTATGGTCCAAAGAATTTGTTATACATTCTGATCATGAATCTTTGAAACATATTAAAAGTCAAGCTAAATTGAATCGTAGACATGCTAAATGGGTTGAATTCATTTAGACTTTCCCTTATGTCATTAAACACTGGAAGGGTAAAGAAAATGTTATTGCTGATGCATTGTCTCATCGCTATAATATGCTTTCACAACTTGACTTCAAAATATTTGGTTTGGAGACCATCAAAGATCAATATGTGCATGATGCTGATTTTAAAGATGTAATGCAAAATTGTAAAGAAGGAAGAACATGCAACAAGTTCGTTGTTAATGATGGATTTGTGTTTCGTGCTAACAAGCTATGCATTCCAGCTAGCTCCGTTCGTCTTTTGTTGTTGCAAGAGGCGCATGGAGGAGGATTAATGGGACAGTTTGGCGTGAAGAAGATGGAGGACGTACTTGCTACACATTTCTTTTGGCCAAAGATGAGACGGGATGTTGAGCATTCTATTCCTCGCTGCACTACAGCTAAGTCACGACTCAATCCTCGTGGTTTATATATGCCTTTGCCTGTACCTAGTTTTCCTTGGGAGGATATATCTATGGACTTTGTTTTAGGTTTACCTCGAACAAAGAAGGGGAGGGATAGCATATTTGTTGTTGTGGATAGATTCTCAAAAATGGCACACTTTATACCATGTCATAAAAGCGATGATGCTGTAAATGTTGCTGATTTGATCTTTCATGAAATTATTTGCTTGCATGGTGTGCCAATACTATTGTTTCATATCGTGATACTAAATTTCTTAGCCACTTTTGGAGATGTTTATGGGCTAAGTTGGGGACTGTCGGTGTCAAAACCGGCGGATCTTGGGTAGGGGGTCCCGATTTGTGCATCTTCGGCCAATGGTAACAGGAGGTAAGGGACACAATGTTTACCCAGGTTCGGGCCCTCTTGATGGAGGTAAAACCCTGCTTCCTACTTGATTGATATTGATGATATGGGTGTTACAAGAGTTGATCTACCACGAGATCGTAGAGGCTAAATGATGAGGACATCAATACAATTGTTACACCCGCAGCCCCTGCTGCTATACATACTGGACCAATTACTAGAGCTCGTGCACGCCAACTAAATTACCAGGTACTTTCGTTTCTTGGTAATGATTCTAATGTTCATGAGAATATGATGCTGCCTAAATTGGATACATTTGTTTTGCTTACAAATGAAGGGCCTAGCTTGGAGAAGGATGAACATTGGAGCAAGAACAAGCGTGGAGATGATGGCATGCGCAAGGGGAACAAGAACGGAGTTACAAGTGATGATTTCAGGACTTTGAAGCCACCATAATGGGTGCATGAAGCCTTGGACGAAATATACAAGATGCCACTTCATAAATTTCGTCCCGAGGCTATTTTAGGTGCTGCGTCACCTTATTATTGGGCCAGGCCCATGTAATTTCGAAATACATAAGTATAGGCTATTTTTAGAGTCCGTATGTGTGGGGAAACAAGAGATAGGGTTGATTTCGGACCCCTCCACCAAGGGCCACGAAATTCCCCCCTCTTTCTCCATATATACAGCCCTTAGGGCATCGTTTAGACTTTGGGGTTTTGTTTAGATTAAAAGTTCGCCATAGCTGCAACTTCGCGCACTTCGTTTGTGTTCAACGACCAGACAAAGGCGTCACAGAACCCCACCTTGATCAATAAAGCTTTCATCTTATATTCGCAATATCCAGATTGCAATCTTAGTTTCTTGCTTGTTCTTCGTTTGCTCGCAGGAAATAGACCCTCGTGGTCAGGTTGATCGTGCTCCAGCGTGGTCAATAACCTCTCGTAGTTGGTTTAGCGATTGCTAAGGCGCGACGTCCTCGCACGTTCGTAGTCGGATCGTCAAAGTCGACTTCCACCAAAGCGATATCCATCATCTCATCGAAAGACGGGACACCTTTGCCTCTATCAATGTCATTAAACACAAGAAGGGAAAAGAAAATGTTATTGCTGATGCATTGTCTCGTCGCTATACTATGCTTTCACAACTTGACTTCAAAATCTTTGGTTTGGAGACCATCAAAGATCAATATGTGCATGATGCTGATTTTAAATATGTAATGCAGAATTGTAAAGAAGGAAGAATGTGGAACAAGTTCGTCGTTAACGATGGATTTGTGTTTCGTGCTAACAAGCTATGCATTCCAGCTAGCTCTGTTCGTCTATTGTTGTTGCAGGAGGCGCATGGAGGAGGATTAATGGGACACTTTGGCGTGAAGAAGACGGAGGACGTACTTGCTACACATTTCTTTTGGCCAAAGATGAGACGGGATGTTGAGCGTTTTATTGCTCGCTGCACTACATGTCAAAAAGCTAAGTCACGACTCAATCCTCATGGTTTATATATGCCTTTGCCTGTACCTAGTGTTCCTTGGGAGGATATATCTATGGACTTGTTTTAGGTTTACCTCGAACAAAGAAGGGGAGGGATAACATATTTGTTGTCGTGGATAGATTCTCGAAAATGGCACACTTTATACCATGTCATAAAAGCGATGATGCTGTTAATGTTGCTGATTTGTTCTTTCGTGAAATTATTCGCTTGCATGGTGTGCCAAATACTATTGTTTCAGATCGTGATACTAAATTTCTTAGCCACTTTTGGAGATGTTTATGGGCTAAGTTGGGGACTAAACTGCTTTTTAGTACTACTTGTCACCCCCAAACTGATGGACAAACTGAAGTAGTCAATAGAACGTTGTCTACTATGCTTAGGGCTGTTTTGAAGAATAATAAGAAAATGTGGGAGGAATGCTTGCCTCATATTGAATTTTCTTATAATCGTTCATTGCATTCTACTACTAAGATGTGCCCTTTTGAAGTTGTGTATGATTTCCTACCTCGTGCACCTATTGATTTGTTGCCTCTTCCATCTTCGGAGAAGGTTAATTTTGATGCTAAACAACGTGCTGAATTGATTTTAAAAATGCATGAGTTAACTAAGGAAAACATTGAGCGCATGAATGCTAAATATAAACTTGCTGGAGATAAGGGTAGAAAACATGTTGTGTTTGCACCTGGAGATCTTGTTTGGTTACATTTGCGTAAGGATAGATTTCCTGATTTGCGCAAATCAAAGTTAATGCCACGTGCTGATGGTCCCTTTAAGGTGTTAGAGAAAATAAATGATAATGCATATAAACTTGAGCTGCCTGCAGATTTTGGGGTTAGTCCCACTTTTAACATTGCAGATTTGAAGCCTTATTTGGGTGAGGAAGATGAACTTCCGTCGAGGACGACTTCATTTCAAGAAGGGGAGGATGATGAGGACATCAATACAATTGTTACACCCATAGCCCCTGCTGCTATACATACTGGACCAATTACTAGAGCTCGTGCACGCCAACTAAATTACCAGGTACTTCCGTTTCTTGGTAATGATTCTAATGTTCATGAGAATATGATGCTGCCTAAATTGGATACATTTGTTTTGCTTACAAATGAAGGGCCTAGCTTGGAGAAGGATGAACATTGGAGCAAGAACAAGCATGGAGATGATGGCATGCGCAAGGGAAACAAGAACGGAGTTACAAGTGATGATTTCAGGACTTTGAAGCCACCATAATGGGTGCATGAAGCCTTGGACGAAATATACAAGATGCCACTTCATAAATTTCGTTCCGAGGCTATTTTAGGTGCTGCGTCACCTTATTATTGGGCCAGGCCCATGTAATTTCGAAATACATAAGTATAGGCTATTTTTAGAGTCCGTATGTGTGGGGAAACAAGAGATAGGGTTGATTTCGGACCCCTCCACCAAGGGCCACGAAATTCCCCCCTCTTCCTCCATATATACAACCCTTAGGGCATCGTTTAGACTTTGGGTTTTGTTTAGATTAAAAGTTCGCCATAGCTGCAACTTCGCGTACTTCGTTTGTGTTCAACGACCAGACAAAGGCGTCACAGAACCCCACCTTGATCAATAAAGCTTTCATCTTATATTCGCAATATCCAGATTGCAATCTCAGTTTCTTGCTTGTTCTTCGTTTGCTCGCAGGAAACAGACCCTCGTGGTCAGGTTGATCGTGCTCCGGCGTGGTCAATAACCTCTCGGAGTTGGTTTAGCGATTGCTAAGGCGCGACGTCCTCGCACGTTCGTAGTCGGATCGTCAAAGGCGACTTCCACCAAAGCGATATCCATCATCTCATCGAAAGACGGGACACCTCCGCCTCTATCAAGTGGTATCAGATTTCCAGGTTGGTCGGTGAGATTTTACAGTTTTTCGTAGTTTAGATCGAGTCTGTTCTTCATACCTACAGTCCACGAAAAAGCCACAAAAAAAATTAGGGTTAGTTCATCATATCCGAACCAATCTGAGCCTTTGCATAATCTTTTTAGGGTTTTGCTTTGTTGAATTTGCGGTTGCATCGTCGTGTCTAGTTGCTGGTCTTAGAGTCTAGTCTTTTAGAGTTTCGAGTTCTGGTCATAAGTTGTCACGCCGCCGCCGCACCATCATCATCGCCCCTGCCATCTACCACAACCGCTCCGAATCCGTATCCATATACCACCACCAATCCGTGCCCATATACCACCACCGATCCATATCCATATACTACCACCGCTACCACCACCGCTGCCATATACCACCACCATATATCCACCACCAATCCGAGTTCCTTGCTTATTAGGTTTGTTTTCGGGATCCATCTAGATTCCGATTCGTGTTTCCTTGCCGGAGTCGGGTAGCCACGCTCCGTTTAGGCCCAAAATTTTTCGAAAACGCATTTTTCGAAAAAATTTCTGGCTATCCTATTTTTAGGTGTTTCTGAGTGTTTTGAGACAGGTGCCATTATAGGAAGTTTTTTTTGACCTGTTTCCAGTTTTTGGGTCCGGGCAGTCGAAAAAAAAAATTTTGGTCGGGAAAAAAAATTTCGTGCCCATCCTGTCAGTTTGACCTAGGAAGAGTTTTGAGACACTCGCCATTATAGTGATTTTTCGCAAAAAAAAAGCAGCGCAAAAAAAAAAGAGCGCGCAAAAAAAAAGAGCGAAAAAAAAATTCAGAGTGTGCTTTTCCCTTGTTTACGTGCCGCGCCGTGTGATGAGGACATGACTACCTTGGATATGACCAAAAATATTGCATATATGCATATTTGTTAGGTATGTCTGTGCAGTCCGAATCTGAATCCAGAACGTGAGAGACTTGGACTCTATCTTCTCTTGGGCCAAAAGTGACGTGAGAGAACTTTTTGGACAGCAAATAAACATCTCTTTCTTCCTTATCTTCATATGTGGATTGTACAAATGTCCCATACATCTGCAATTAGAGAAAACACAACAGTGTGTGAAGTATTTTTGTTCTGGATAACATAAATAGATTATTGAATAGTTTGCACTAGAAATCACCTGACAAATATGCATATATGCAATATTTTTGGTCATATCCAAGGTAGTCATGTCCTCATCATCCTCGCCTTCTTGAAAATAAAGCCGTCCTCGGCGTTGCTTAATCCGAAATGTGGCTAACAAAAGAGACAAGGTGTACATGTTGTATATGTATATGTCATCCATTTTTACTTCCCTTGATTTTTGCATATATGACACATGAATAGATGAGTAACTTGCATAGTTCATAAAATCTAAAGCCAAAAAATTAGCACAAGAAGTAGAAGGCATGAAAATATTGCAACTCAGTTTGCACATATAAGTGAAGCTCTTATTCATTTCAAAAGATTGACAATGTTCATCATTAAACCATCCCAATTTTGGTGAATAAACCTTACTTGCATCAAATTTACATGCTACAACATGCTTAAATAAGCAAACATGCAATAAGTCATTCAACACAGAATCATCACCAAGATTAGAGGTCATATCAAAATGATTAAACATTGGTTCTTTTGCATCAATAATTAATTCAATGGGTGCACTCAAAATTGTTGGTATTTCAGTTGTTTGATCACATGGCAAAGTCAAATTATCAACGTAGTCCTCTAAAATAAGTGGTGTGATCAAAGTAGTGGGTAGCTCATCAGATGGTGCATTCAAATTGACAAGGCATTCATCATTCTCATGTAGAGATGGAAGATCAGTACCTTTGTCATTACCTCTTATGATCAACTCAGATGATGTAGCCACTCTCGGGGCCGATGTGTCACATGGTGGAGGCGATGTAGTCCTGATAACAACGGATGTGGTTGTCATAGTATGCCTAGTAGTTGAAGGAACAATCATATCAACTATTGGAATGTGCACCGTGCGCTTGTTCTCCTCGTGGCCAACACGTCGTTTTATTTCCTGTTCAGCTTTGCAAGCAAGATGAAACAAATGGTCCATAGGATAACACTCTTCATGAATTAGTATCTCTTGAATATCACGGTTTAATCCTCCCCAAAATCTATCCATAAAATCATCTTCACTTTCTTCTAAAGAGGAATGCAACAAGGTAGTTTGTAAATCATCATAATATTTTGTTACAGTTTCACTACCTTGTTTTAAGTGTTGCAACTTCTTAATCATGTCACGAGTATAATAAGCAGGGACGAAAGTATGTCGCATGGCAAGTTTCAAATCATCCCAAGTAGTAGGTATATAATCAGGGTGTAACCGACAATATTCACTCCACCAAACCAAAGCATAACCAGTGAAAGAACCAACCGCAACCTTAACCTTTTTATGTTCATCGAAATTATGGGAAGCAAATATATTTTTTATGTCGAACTCCCATTCAATATATAAAGCAGGTTTAAAACGGCCATTAATGGTGGTATAGATACATTAACCTGATCATGTGCATTTGGATGTTTGTGCACCTCTCGTGACGGTTGTGGTATTTGCAAAGGTGGTGGCACGTCTCCCGCGATCGACAAAGCCCATGAATTGACTCTGGATCCTGTCATGATTAGTAGAACAAGAAACAAAATAATGTTCCTATAACTACTAGGATGTGGTGGTAAAACGCTCACAGTAAAGCAAATATCAATGTCTTACAAGTTCTTACCATGCAGCAGGCGGTGATCGGCAACCAGCGGTGTCAAGTAACTCCGAATATTGAGTAAAGCGATTGCCAGGGGAGCGTACGTATACACGGTGTAGAAATATGTGGAGCTGGGTTGGCTATATATGGTAGCAAAAGATTAGCAATAATCAATTCAAAGATGCAATGTTGAATAAACGCTCAACGACGGTACTGTGCTGGTCCTAGGCTAGACCGTACTAGAGACGCGAGCCTAGAACACTAATGAGGTCACGGCGTAGCACAACTAGCATCAATGAAGGATACTAAGTAGCTCTTGACAGCAAGCTATAAGTGAAGATCACAACGGCAGTGAAGATAATGATGAAAAACAACTGCCAAGCAGGATATACAATAACTCTCTCTCCAACTTTCCTCTTGAAAAGTTTGAGACAATTTTCTGATAAATTCTTTCAAAGAATGCTATTAACTCAAGTTTTCCAATGCAAAAAGAATCACTCAATTCCGAGTTGATATGAGGAGTCAAAGAATTCTAAAACTGGCCTTAAAAATTGGAACAAGCTGTGTTCATGAACTTCGGAGGGCAAAAAGACCTATTTAGAAGCCGATTTTGAGGTGTCAAATATTGAACTAGCTTCTGCAACTATTTAGATGCGTCTCGTCGCTAGCTTCAATTTGAGTACTCACGGAGCCAAAACGGACTCGGAATGAGGAAGATACACCTGTTTTACTGAACAGTGCGCAAAACAGATTCCAATCCGAATTCAGGTACGAGATTGATTCTAGATAGATCCAATTTTTTTTCTTCTCTCTTTTTTTTCTCACGCTTTTTTTTTCTTCTCTCTCTTTTTCTTTCCTTTTTTTCTCTTTTTTTTCTCTATCTTTTTTTTCTCCCTCTTTCCAAGACAAACTAGATAAGATGCAGATTGGATCAGGCGAAGATGTGAAGGACCTCAACTATGATTATGACAATGAACAGTGCATAGCACGTGGTGGAAATTAATAGATGGGATGGTGGACAGCGGAACGGATAATGATGCAGCGGCGGTGTGACTAATGTGAACAGAACTCGAAACTATAAAGGAACTAGACACTAAGACCAGCAACTGACACGACGATGCAACCGATAATTCAACTATGCAAGCAATGAATAGAAAATTGCAAAGGCTCAGACTGGCTTGGATAAAAGGATGAACATATCTAACTTTTTTTTGTGGCTTTTTCTTGGACAATAGGTAAGAAAATAAATCTAATCTAAGAAAAACTGGAAATTCTCACCGAGCAACCTGAAAACTGATACCACTTGATAGAGGCGAGGGTCCCGATCTTTCGATGAGATGATAACTATCGATTTGGTGGAGACGACCTTGACGATCCGACTACAAACGTGCACGACGTTGCGCCTTAGCAATCGCTAAACCAATCTCCTGAGGTTACTGACGATGCCGGAAGCACGGTCAGCCTGACCACGAAGGTCTATTCCTGCAAGCAATCGAAGAACGAGCAAGAATATGATAAAGCAATCTGAATATTGCAAATATATATGAGGTATTGATAATGGTGGGGATCCGTAAGCGGTCTTGGTCTGGTCGTTGGACACAAACGAAGTACGCGAAGTTGCAGCTATGGCGAACTTTTAACTAAACAAATCCCCAGGAAAAGCTACTAGATAGATCTACTTATATAGGAGCAAGGGGTGGCGGCCAAGGAGGTGGGAGAATGTCCCAAGGCAGCCTAAAACTAAATCTAAGTCGTACAAGGCCAATGGGCCCAAGTAGAGGTGATGTAACACCTTTGGACTTGTAGTTTGACTCGGATTCTGCTGCAGCATCAGATTGTTTCGTCCACAACTCAATGCTCCGGACGAATTTGAAGGTGATTCTAGTTGGGTTGGAAAGTGCACGAAATCTAGTTTCCAACAAAAAAAGAATCACCCAATTCGGAGTCCGTATGAAAAACTTGTGTGCGTTTTGAGTCAGGTATGTCTGTGCAGTCCGAATCTGAATCCAGAACGTGAGAGACTTGGACTCTATCTTCTCTTGGGCCAAAAGTGACGTGAGAGAACTTTTTGGACAGCAAATAAACATCTCTTTCTTCCTTATCTTCATATGTGGATTGTACAAATGTCCCATACACCTGCAATTAGAGAAAACACAACAGTGTGTGAAGTATTTTTGTTCTGGATAACATAAATAGATTATTGAATAGTTTGCACTAGAAATCACCTGACAAATATGCATATATGCAATATTTTTGGTCATATCCAAGGTAGTCATGTCCTCATCACCGTGATTTTGTTGGTGTTCTAGGCTCGCGTCTCTAGCACAGTCTAGCCTAGGACCAGCACAGTACCGTCGTTGAGCTTTTATTCAACTTTGCATCTCTGAATTGATTATTGCTGACCCTTTTTGCTACCATACTATAAGCCTTCCCAGCTCCACATACATCTACGTCGTGTGTTTGACTCTCCCTGGTAATCGCTCTATCCAAGCTTTGAGAGTTTTTGACTACAACGGTTGCCGATCACCGCCTGCTGCTGGGTAAGAACTGGTAAGAATTTTAGATTTGCTTGACGGATTTGTGATACACCACCACCACTTCTTAGTAGTCTGTAGGATCATATTCTTGTGTGTTTCTATTGCTGCTAACCATGCCAGGATCACAAGCCGACAAGATTGACTGGGAGAACTTATCGAACAAGGAGCTTCATGATAAGTTTCAGCAAATGATGACTGAACAGGTACAAGATGTGCTGAACAATTTTGAAGAGGCCATGGAGAAGATCACTGGCCTTGAGAAGACGTTCGAAACAAAGCTCGATAACAGATTTAATGAACTGCTTGCGCGTCTTCCACCACCGGCTGCACCTGTCGCACCTCTGCAACAACAACAACTACGCCCCCTTCCGAATCAGTATGGACGAGCACAGCGTGTTCCTATTGTGCCAGGACAAAATTCTGGTGCCGCTGTTACT
>NW_021272057.1:0-1539 GCF_002162155.2 Triticum dicoccoides
AGTGATTTCCATGATTTACGAACCCCGTCGTGCGTGTACGTGTCGGTCATCAACACTCACAATTTTTGCCGATTCTGGTCCGTTTCGTGCACTTTTACTCACCGCTTTGGGGTCCCAGAGCGATTTCCGTGGTTGTTGAACTCCAAGGTGCACTTACGTGTGTGTCATCAACATTCATAGTTTTTGCCGATTCTGGCCCGTTTCTTGGAATATTACTCTGTTTTGGCGTCCCGGTGTGATTTCCATGATTGACGAACACCGGGGTGCGTTTATGTGTCGGTTAGCAACACTCGCATTTTGGGCCGATTCTGGCCCGTTTGATGGACTAATACTCACCGTTTTGGGGCCCCAAAGCGATGTCCATGGTTCTTGAACCCCATGGTGCGCTTACCTGTCGATCATCAACAATCGTAGTTTGGGCCGATTTTGGCCCGTTTCTTGCACTATTACTTAGTTTTGGGGGTCCCGCAGTGATTTCCATGATTGACGAACTCCGTGGTGCGTTTACATGTCGGTCATCAACACACAATTTTGGTCGACTCTGGTCCGCTTCGTGCACTATTACTCACCGTTTTGGCGTCCCAGAGCGATTTCCATGATTGACAATTCCCGGGGTGCGTTTGCGTGTGTGTCCTCACTACTCACAGTTTTGGCCAATTCTGACGCGATTCGTGGACTATTACTCAACATTTAGGGGTCCCGAAGCGATTTCCATAGTTGTTGAACCCCAAAATGCGTTTAGGTGTCGGTCATGAACACTCACAGTTTTGGACGATTCTGGCCCGTTTCGTGGACTATTACTCACTGTTTTGGGGTCCGGGTGTGACTTGCACAATTGACAAACCCCGGGGTGCGTTTACGTGTCGATCATCAACACTCGCAGTTTCGGCCGATTCTGGCTTGTTTTGTGGCACTCGCAGTTTTGGCCGTTTCTGGCCCGTTTAATGGACTATTACTCACTGTTTTGGGGTCCCGGAGTGATTTCCTTGATTAACAAACCCCGGGGTGTGTTTACGTGTCGGTCATAAACACTCGTGGTTTTTGTCGATTCTGCCACGTTTTGTGGACTATTACTCACCGTTTTGGGGTACCGAAGCGATTTCCATAGTTGTTGAACCCGAAGGTGCGCTTACATGTAGGTCATCAACAATCGCAGTTTGGGCCGATTTTGGCCCATTTCTTGGACTAGTACTTAGTTTCGGGGGTCCCGGAGTGATTTCCATGATTTACGAACCCCGTCGTGTGTTTACATGTCGGTCATCAACACTCACAATTTTTGCCGATTCTGGTCCGTTTCGTGCACTTTTACTCACCGCTTTGGGGTCCCAGAGCGATTTCCGTGGTTGTTGAACTCCAAGGTGCACTTACGTGTCTTTCATCAACATTCATAGTTTTTGCCGATTCTGGCCCGTTTCTTGGAATATTACTCTGTTTTGGCGTCCCGGTGTGATTTCCTTGATTGACGAACACCGGGGTGCGTTTATGTGTCGGTTAGCAACACTCGCATTTTGGGCCGATTCTGGCCCGTTTCATGGACTA
>NW_021272058.1:0-877 GCF_002162155.2 Triticum dicoccoides
GCTATGGTGCGGCTACGGACGAACCGATGGGAGTTTTCGGCTCCTGGGAACATCTCGAGCCCGAGGGCGTGCTCAGACGCGAGCTAAGACACCTGTGGCCACGGCGGTGCCATGGCCGGCGGCGAGGAGCGCTCGGCAAGGTGGTTAGGGCGGCTAGAGTACGGGAACGAGCGCGAGGAGGAGGGGGAATGGAAGAGTAGCTCACAGCGGATCTGGTGGAGGCAACGGCGAGGCCGGGGAGGGGCTGGAGCTCGCGAATCCTCGAAAGTTCGCCGGCGGCCGAAGGTTGGGGGCGAGCTTGAGGGCGACGCTGCAGGGCTTCCGGAGGGCCGTGGATCGGTGGGGAGGAAGAGGGGGTCGGGGCGGAGCTTCCTGGGGCGTCGGTGAGGCGTGGGGTGGCCGGTAGCCACGGTGGCTCTCGTCGGTGGCGGCGGCTCCGTTCGGATGAGGAGAACAGAGGAGGGGGAGAGTGTTCCGGGGAGAGGATGGGGACGCGGGAGAGTGAGGAAGAGAGGCAGGGAGGTGCGTGGCGTCTCCGGGCGTCGAGGAGGAAGCAGGAGGTGGCCGAGGCCTCTCGGGCGCGCGCCACGCCTCGCCTCTGTCCTTCTGGCGAGGGAGGAAGACGACAGGGGAGGGGGTGGAGATGGGCTGGGCCGGCTGGGCCGGTTGGTGGCGCCAGGTAGGCTGCGGGTAAGTGGCCCAGGTAGGTTTCCTCTCTCTCCTGTTTTATTGTTCTGTTTGTTTTATTTTTATTTAATCTTTTGCCACTGTTTTGAATTTAAAATAATTCAAACAATGCCAAAAGCTCCTCTGAATATTTTTATTTTGCTATATGGACTTTTCCAAAAGCTCATAAAATATTTCAGGGGTATTTGAA
>NW_021272059.1:0-1498 GCF_002162155.2 Triticum dicoccoides
GCTCCTTTTCCGCCTGCTGGTCTGGACTGACCTTTGTTGGTCAGCCGTCGCGGGCTCGGCTTCCCGCCTTGAAGGCGCTTCCTGTAAAACACCATCGTTCGCGAAGGTCAGAAATGAACAAGGAAGAGATAATGGTGTCCGAACCTCGGTCACAGTCACCTGGGAAGCCGGATATAGTCCGGGGTAGTCCGCCGTAATGGCGACTAAAGCGTTATCCATGCTGAGTTGGTGGAACACCCCGTCTATCAGCTCCACCTTGATATCCGGGTCCTCTTCGGAGGCCGGATCCAGGGATCTTTCTGGATCCTCGGGTTGCGGAGCGGGACTTACCATGTCCTCCACAGTCCGGCGTAGTTCCTGCGCCAAAGACATAATGTAAGAAGCCTAAACTTCAAAAGCATGGGTTGAGCCCTTAAAAGTGTTCGCTTACCCAGCCTCTAGGGTTGTTCATGGAAAACCCATTCAAGGGGTTCGTTCGAAGGAAGTCCTCCTTCTCCCCCTTGTACAGGCCGGACAGGATCTGCACCAGATCCTCGGTCGAATCCGGCCCTTCGCGGCCATGACGGGTGGCATCGTCTTCCCCGTTGAAATCCCACATGGGGTGGCCTCTGTATTGCAATGGTTGTACCCCCCGCATGATGCATGTTGCCATGACTCCAATCATGGTCAACCCGGGATGGGCCAGTAATCTTATTCGGCCCATCAGGTAATGGACGCTCTTGTCTTCCTCCAATCGGGGGCTCCGCGGGCGCCAGCTGAGGCGTTTCTTCAGAGGAGCAGCACTGAACTCCGGGAGGCCAATCCGGACTGGGTCCGGCAGCGGAGCGTCTTCTATGTAAAACCACTCCGAAGGCCAGTCTTCGGATGCCTTCTTAGGGGTACCGGATGGGTATCCGGTCCCAGCAATGCGCCATATTTCGGCACCACCCACTTGATATATAGATCCCTCGTGAGAACGGGGTACGAGGCAGAACAGCCTCTTCCACAGTGCAAAATGGGGCTCGATGCCCAGGAATAGCTCGCAAAGAGCTACGTAGCCGGCGATATGCAGGACAGAGGCGGGCGTAAGGTGATGGAGCTGGAGTCCGTAGAACTCCAGGAGCCCGCGGAGAAACGGATGTATTGGAAATCCGAGTCCCCTTATCAGATAGGGGACGAAGCATACCCGCTCCCCTTTGTTGGGACTTGGGGTAGCCTCTGCTTGCTTCCCACCTTGGTAGGTGGCCAGCCCGGCTCGAACCGGGACCATGAAGGCCGGAGGGAGATATCCCCCCGCTTGGAGCTTCACTAGCTCGTTGTGTGGAACAGAGCACCTCCTCCAATCCCCTGGTGGTGGGCTGGGAGCGCGAGAAGAGGAGCCGCGTCGACGGTCCATTTTTAGGTCAAGGGCGCTCCGATGAAGTATTCGCGGAAGGAAGATGATGTGGTTTGGATCTGGATTTTTGCCTCTTTTGTAGGCGGATGACTCGCACAACTAGGGGGTGAAACATAAAAGACA
>NW_021272060.1:0-3074 GCF_002162155.2 Triticum dicoccoides
CAATTCTGGGTTGGGCCTCCGGTTAATAGGTTAGTCCCAAAAATAATATAAAAGTGTATAATAAATCCCAATAATGTCCAAAACAGAATATAATATAGCATGGAACAATAAAAAATTATAAATACGTTGGAGACGTATCATTCACCACAGCTATATCATAGAAGTAAGCGAGGGGGGGTGACCAAATATAGTTGTGGTGGGTGCGAAGTAGGACCCACCACACAAAACTGTTACAAAATTTGAAACCGGTGGGCGCGGGCGACCAAAACATAGTTGTGGCGGTCTCTAAAAAATACACGCCACTACTTACCAAGAAACTAGTGGCGGACATGTCGTAAGTGCCCGCCACTATTTGTTTTCGCCCGCCCAGAAATTAGCAAGAGTGTACCAGTGACGGGTCCTTAGTTGTGCCTGCCACAGTTACATGGAACGTAGTGGCGAGCTATTTACGGTACCCGCCACTATTACATGGAAATGAGTGCGAGCTATTTACAGTACCCGCCATTGTTAGTTTTCCAAAATAGTTATAGCGGGTGTGCGAAACTGCCCGTCGTTAATTTGAGTTCACCTATTCCTAGTAGTTCTAGTTTTATAAGGACACATAATTAGCTTAAAATGCAATGATTATATAAAATTTACTTATACATAGTTAATCTCTCTTGAATTTGTATGTTCTTATTTAATGACCATGCACATTGCACCATGGCACATTAACTACAAAAAGCTTATGCATGGTGATTAAATATGTGCTACCTTTTATGGACAAGGGGTTAAATAATAAAAGTAAAAGGCTAATGGGTCGAAGTGCGACGGAGCTGGTTGTAATTCTACAAAGTTTGGGTATGGATGTGTAATCAGACCATAAAAATAAGTGTAGCCCTCCTTGTAGTAATTGCACCATAGAAACAATGTGTAAACAAGATCCAAAAAAATAAAGTTAACATGTACTTGGCTGTCTTGAAGTCTTTCCCTTGCATCTCTATCAGTTGTGACATGTCCTATTCTCCTCTTATTTGATGCTCTTTATTAAATATAGCAAATCGCAAGGAAGGATATTTAAGATCGAATCAACAACAGGTAGCCTAGCACAGACCTTGACATCACGCGCGTATTATTATATATGTAGCATGCTTTATTAGCAATAAATTGAGTGTGATATGTGTAACATACATTATTTGTTCCTTGGTGTCAATTATAAGGGGTGACGCCATGACATTGGCGGTTTCAGCGAAGCAAGAGAGAGGACGAGAAAGATTGTTCTCTGTGTGAATAAGGTTTGACTAGTTGCAGGAGGTTCGTGGGTGCAAGGGATTGGATAAGGTCATGCATAACAGCGACGGGAGGCAGAAAGCATCCGCCATAGCTATATCCAAAAGGTAGGTGGGAGGGTGACCAAATATAGTTGTGCCGGGCATGAAGTTGTACCTGCCACACAAAACTCTTGCAAAATTTGAACCGGAGGGGCGCAGGTGACCCAAACATAGATGTGACCTATTTTTCCTTCGTGTGAGTTTCCTAAAAACATTTGATAAGTAAACTATCTTAAAGTATTTGTTATTCACTCCTAACTTAACATTTTAATAAAAATCTATATCTTATTTTCTATCTCGATGTCAAATATAGAATATAGTAGACGAGACCTATTACACTGCTGGATCCGAGCTTACTTGGGAGGTTAAGAATTATTTTGTCTCCTTTGTTAACAATGTTGAGTTATTTAAGGGCCTTTACGAAGCTGGTCCAAATACGACACCATATGTGCCACTAGTCTACAAGCTGAGCAATTCAAACATTCATAAAAAATGCACGGTATGATTTTGTACTATTGTTGTGCCACTAGTCCATCTTAAATAAACTACAATGCTTACTATGGTACTATGTCATTCTAACAGTAGCTCCCAAGAGTTCTTGTGCCTGCAGCGATGGATACGACAGATGAGATGACAATTATTTGCTATCAGAAAAGCAATTTCAATGGCAGCTACTCGACTGCAAACCCACAAGATGGACGCCTGAAAATTCATGAATGGCGGAAAATATTGAATGAGCGCCCACTAGAAATTGGAGACCGGTGGATCTCTATGATCCACCTTGGAGATGAAGGGGCATTCTTTTTTTTTCAATTTATTCAAAGGGTGGAGTAGGTTCTAGTCCTTTGTCATTATCAGGACTAATTAATTGGTGGATGTTTGTATTGTCAGTCATGTTCTACATAGCTATGCATATTTAGTTTGGCCATTTGTAGTAATGATTGACAACAATTAGAGCTAGTGGTTAATGTATCCAGCAAAATTTCGTCATCTTTTATTCTTGTCAATGTATGCTGATATGTGTTGTACGAAAAACACAACCATGGCAGCATAAATGTTGTCGTCGCTGTGAAATTTTTAATTTGTTTGACTGATAACCATTGGCGGGCGCTGAAGAACACCAGGCATTGCAACGAAGTAAAGCACTGGTGTGAAATTCTGTTCGCCGGCCACTACAGACTATCGATTAGTGGCGGGCAGGCGCCTACCACTAATGCGGTTATAGAAGTGGCGGAGGTCGGTGGCAGGCGGGCCTGGGAGCCTGACCCACCACTGCTGGCCTTTATGCACACGCCACTACTAGGCATTCCTGCAGTAATGGGGTTTGGCTGGTTCCGGGTGTGGACTTGGAGCTGTAGATTGGATACGGTCAGGCATGACAGCGACGGGCGACAGATAGCATCCGCCAAGCAATATTTAAGATGTAAGTGGGAGGGTGACCAAATATAGCTGTGGCGGGCGCGAAGTAGGACCCACCACACAAAACTCGTAGAAAATTTGAAACCGGTGGGCGCGGGTGTGATCAAAACATACCTGTGGCGTTCTATAAAAAATGCACACCACTACTTAGCAAGACACTAGTGGCGGGCATGATTTAAGTGCCCGCCACTATTTGTTTTCGCCCATGCAGAAATTAGCAAGAGTGTACCAGTGACGGGTCCTTAGTTCTTCTCGCCGCTGTTACATGGAAAGTAGTGGCGAGCTATTTACGGTACCCGCCACTGTTACATGGAAATTAGTGGTGAGCTATTTACAGTACCCGCC
>NW_021272061.1:0-1034 GCF_002162155.2 Triticum dicoccoides
AAAAAAAAAGAAAAGAAGTAGGAATAAAAAAATAATAATATATATATAATATAATAAAATAAATATAATTAATAGAAATAAAAATGATTTAATAAAATTAATTATTAATTAATTAATTAATTAAGTAATTAATTCGGTTTAATTAATTGAATTAACTAGTTAATTTTAATTAAACTATAATTAGGATTAATCTAAACCCTAAATAAACCTAACAGTGTATGACAGGTGGGACCCACGGGACCCACATGACAGGTTGACCAGGTCAACGGTCAACGCTGACTGCTGACGTCAGCATGACATCATGCTGACGTCATAAATCCATTTTCGAATTAAATAATTAATTAATTAAATTCCGGAAATTAATATAATCTTTAGAAAATCATATCTTTTAATCCGTAACTCGGATTAAAATACTTTCTACATGAAAGTTGCTCAGAACGACGAGACGATTCCGGATACGCAGTCCGTTCGTCCGCCACACACCCCTAACCTATGGAACTCGCAACTTTTCCCCTCCGGTTCATCAGTCCGAAAACGCGAAACACCGGGAATACTTTCCCGGATGTTTCCCCCTTTCGTCGGTATCACCTACTACCGCGACTGGGCACACCTAGCATCGTTACTTGTCATGTCATGCATCGATATGCATTTGTTTGCATGGTATTCATTGTTTCTTCCCCCTCTTCTCTCCGGTAGACTACGAGACCGACGCTGCTGCTGCCCAGTTCGACTACGGAGTTGACGACCCCTCTCTCTTGCCAGAGCAACCAGGCAAGCCCCCCCCTTGATCACCAGATATCGCCTATTCTCCTCTATACTGCTTGCATTAGAGTAGTGTAGCATGTTACTGCTTTCGTTAATCCTATTCTGATGCATAGCCTGACATTGTCGCTACATCTGTTGATACCTTACCTGCAATCCTAAATGCTTAGTATAGGATGCTAGTTTATCATCATTGGCCCTACATTCTTGTCAGTCTGCCTTGCTATACTATCGGGCCGTGATCACTTGGGAGGTGATCACGGGTATATACT
>NW_021272062.1:0-1032 GCF_002162155.2 Triticum dicoccoides
GTCAACAAGCAGAGCTAGACGTGTTCTAACGCGGTATGAGGTGGTACTGGTTAAGGGGGGAATCATCCGGGAAAGTATTCCCGGTGTTTCGTGTTTTCGGGCAGAGGAGCCGGAGGGGGAAAGTTGCGGGTTCGATAGGTTAAGGGGGTGTGGCGGACGAACGGACTGCGTATCCGGATTCGTCTCGTCGTTCTGAGCAACTTTCATGTTGAAAATATTTTAATCCGAGTTACGGATTAAAAGATATGATTTTTAAAAGATTTTAATAATTTTGGAATTTAATTATTTATTTAATTAATTCGAAAAAAAGGTATTTATGACGTCAGCATGATGTCATGCTGACGTCAGCAGTCAACAGGGGTTGGCTGAGTCAACCCCTGACATGTGGGTCCAGTGGGACCCACCTGTCATTCTCTATTTCGGTTAATTAGGGTTTAGGTTAATCTAATTACAGTTTAATTAATCTTAACTAGTTAATTAATTTAATTAAACCGGATTAATTAACTTAATTAATTAATTAATAATTTTATTAAATCACTTTAATTTTATTAATTATATTTATTGTTTTTATTTATTTTACTATTTATTTATTTATTTTATTTTATTTATTTATTTTATTTTTTATTTTTTTTTATAACGTTCTGGGGGGCGTGGGCCCCCCCCGTTCAGTGGCACAGAGGCCATTCAGGGCGCGGGCGACGGGTAACGGGCGCGCCCCGTTCGGGCGCACGCCCAGGGGCATGCGGGCGTGGGCGGCGGACCTGGCAGGTCGCCAGGCCGGCGTGGGCGAGGCCAGCACGGGCCGGCCGGTGAGCGAGCGGGGGCGAGCACGGCCCCGTGTGGGCGGGCGCGCATGAGCGCGCGGCAGGGCTGCAGCAGGGAGGCCGCGCACGGCGAGGATGACTCGGGCGTGGGGGGGCTCGGCGCAGAGGGCGCGCGGGGCACGGTGAGCGCGTGCGGGCGCCGGCGAGGCGCCGGCGTGCCAGAGCGCAGACGGCGCAGTGAGCGAGCGAGGGGGAGAGAGGAGAGGTC
>NW_021272063.1:0-1690 GCF_002162155.2 Triticum dicoccoides
TGCTGTGAATCCTGTTCCGCGACTATGATACGACTGAGTTTTGATCCCCTGCCGCCCGGAGCAAATCTCTGATCTGCAACAAACCTCTACCCGCCTCCGACTAGGAAGGCTGGATTGACTCTGCTATGCGGGCTGCAGCTGCTAAATTCTGGATCGGAGTTCGATATACCTAAGTTGGTGGCTGGAAGAGCTAGCGTCGACTGGATTCTCGAACCCGCGGTCGCGCGCGCTTGTCGAGTACTCGCTGGAGGTTCTCTAGTCGAGTGCGCTCAGCCAGGTTGGCCAAGCGCGCATCCTCCAAGTCACGAGCCTCGGGGGTTTCTCCAATGATAGGAGTGTGAAGCGCATCCATGTTCTGGCGGCGAAGCTCCTCCCTCTGTAGCGAGGTGAGGGGCTCGGGCAGATACTCTTCGTGTTCTTGCGCCGGATCGCCCCGGGCGCCAACTCCTTCGTCGGTGCGGGGGAATCCGGGGGGACTACATGGTCCGTCGACCATCAGAACCTCTGCCGCTGGATCACTGCTATCGCACTCGGACGCAGTCTCTGCGGAGCCAGTCGACAGATTGAACAGGCCGTAGAGTGATTCGTCGGGCTCGATCACCGCGACTTGGGGGGTGGCCGACTGGCAGGCCACTACATGCCTCACCCACCGCTGAAGCCTCGACCGACCGGAACGCTTGCGCCGGTGGGAAACTGGGAGCGAGGATGACATAGGAGCCGACCAATACTGGGTCGACGGTTGTCGCAGGAGGACACCGCGAACACACACGCGAAAGTGTGTCGCCCCGCGGACGGGGAGCGCGTCCACGTCGAGTGGAGCCTCCTGAAGCCAAGCAGAGTCATCGGCGACGAACGTGAGCGCACTGAGACGGATCTCGCGGCCCTCGACCAAAAATCCACGTGAAACCATGACGAAGGAGATCGAAAGAATCGCAACTTCTCCAACAAATCGCTAGAACATCGGCCCCACGATGGGCGCCAACTGTCGTGGTTCTAAGTCTGACAGTAGAATGGGGGGTAAGAATGGAGAGGCAAGATCCTAGCTATGGAGTAGTTGTATACGCAAGAGATTTACGAGTTCAGGCCCTTCTCAGAGGAAGTAACAGCCCTACGTCTCGGAGCCCGGACGCGGTCGACTAGATTATATGCGTATGTGTTACAGGGGTGCGAACCCTTCTGCCTGTGGAGGGGGGTGGCTTATATAGAATACGCCAGGACCCCAGCCAGCCTACGTAGCGGAGGGTTTAAGGTACGTTAAGACCAGGCGTTACTGGTAACGCCTTACATAAAGTGTCATCATGGCCATAAAGACTACTTAATTACAGACCGTTTGGATACAGAGTGGCTCTAGAACTCCTGGTCGAGTGAGTCTTCTTGGTCGAGTGTATCTTATTCTGTCGAGTGGAATCCTCCCAGGTCGACTGGAAGGCAGCTTCTTTCACGAGTGTCCTAGGGGTGGGTACCTTTAGGCAGGCCTATGACCCTACCCTAGGTACATGACTTCATCAGGCAAGGACTTGGTAAACCCATCAGCAACTTGATCTTGGGAATGAATAAACCGAATGCCCAATTTCTTGGCAGCAACTCTTTCTCTAACAAAGTGAAAGTCTATTTTGATATGTTTAGTTCGTGCATGAAAAACTGGATTAGTAGAAAGGTATGTAGCACCAAGATTATCACACCATAAGCA
>NW_021272064.1:0-1657 GCF_002162155.2 Triticum dicoccoides
TGTGATTGTTGATGACCGACACGTAAGCACACCTTGGGGTTCAACAACTGTGGAAATCGCTTCGGGACCCCAAAACAGTGAATAATTGTCCACAAAACGGGTCAGAATTGGACAAAACTGTGAGTGTTGGCGACGGACACATAAACGCACCCCGGGGTTCATCAATCGTGGAAATCGCTCTGGGTCCCCAAAACGCTGAGTAATAGTGCATGAAACCGCAAGTAATAGTCCATGAAACGAGAATCGCTTTGGGACCGCAAAACGATGAGTAATAGTCCATGAAACGGGCCAGAAACGGCTAAAACCGCGAATGTTGACGACAACATGTAAATGCACCCGGGGTTCGACAACCATGCAAATCACTCCGGGACCCCAAAACAGTGAGCAATTGTCCATGAAAAGGGCCACAATCGGCCAAAACGGCGAGTGTTGATGACCAAGAAGCACACCTTGGAGTTTGACAACCATGGAAATCGCTTTGGGACCCCAAAACGGTGAGTAATAGTCCATGAAACGGGGCAGAATCGGCCAAAACTGCGAGTGTTGATGACCAACACGTAAGCACACCTTGGGGTTCAACAACTATGAAAATCGCTTCGGGACCCCAAAACGTTGAGTAATAGTCCACGAAACGGGTCAGAATTGGACAAAACTGTAAGAGTTGACGACGAACACATAAACGCATCCCGGGGTTCATCAATCGTGGAAATCGCTCTGGGTCCCCAAAACGCTGAGTAATAGTGCACGAAACGGACAAGAATCAGCCAAATATGTGAGTGTTGATGACCGACATATAAATGCACCCCGGGGTTCGTCAATCATGGAAATGACTCGGGGACCCCAAAACAGAGTAATAGTCCAAGAAACGGGCCAGAATCGACCAAAACTGTGATTGTTGATGACCGACACGTAAGCACACCTTGGGGTTCAACAACTGTGGAAATCGCTTCGGGACCCCAAAACAGTGAATAATTGTCCACAAAACGGGTCAGAATTGGACAAAACTGTGAGTGTTGGCGACGGACACATAAACGCACCCCGGGGTTCGTCAATCGTGGAAATCGCTCTGGGTCCCCAAAACGCTGACTAATAGTGCATGAAACCGCAAGTAATAGTCCATGAAACGAGAATCGCTTTGGGACCGCAAAACGATGAGTAATAGTCCATGCAACGGGCCAGAAACGGCTAAAACCGCGAATGTTGACGACAACATGTAAATGCACCAGGGGTTCGACAACCATGCAAATCACTCCGGGACCCCAAAACAGTGAGCAATTGTCCATGAAACGGGCCAGAATCGGCCAAAACGGCGAGTGTTGATGACCAAGAAGCACACCTTGGAGTTTGACAACCATGGAAATCGCTTTGGGACCCCAAAACGGTGAGTAATAGTCCATGAAACGGGCCAGAATCGGCCAAAACTGCGAGTGTTGATGACCAACACGTAAGCACACCTTGGGGTTCAACAACTATGAAAATCGCTTTGGGACCCCAAAACGCTGAGTAATAGTCCACGAAACGGGTCAGAATTGGACAAAACTGTGAGAGTTGACGACCGACATGTAAACAAACCCCAGGGTTCGTCAATCGTGGAAATGACTCCGGGACCCCAATACAGAGTAATAGTCCAAGAAACGGGCCAGAATCGGCCAAAACT
>NW_021272065.1:0-1132 GCF_002162155.2 Triticum dicoccoides
TCTACCAAGTAATAAGGAACATGCTTGCATAGGTACCACATCACAATCAACATAATCAGCATATGTAGAGATACTAAAATGCACACGAACAGTACGTGTTACCTTAACCTTGCCGCTGTTGTTGAACCATTGGATGTAGTAAGGATGTGGATGTGGTCTTGTGGTGAGAGAAAGCTTCTCCACCATCTCCATGCTAGCCAAGTTGTTGCAGCTCCCTCCGTCTATGATGACGCGCACAGAACGTTCCTTCACAACTCCCTTGGTATGGAACAAATTGTGCCTCTGATTTTGCTCAGCTTGTGTGACCTGCACACTCAAAACACGTTGAGCAACTAAACATTCATACCTGTCAGCGTCTTCAGGAGCCATGTATTGCGTCTTATGATCAGAATCATCTCCACCATGTTCTTCACGTGTAATAAGAGCCAAAGTCTCCTCATCATAGTCACTAGCGGACTCATATCCACCATCCACTGTAGCAATCATCACACGCGGAGATTTGCATTCTCTCGCATAATGACCTCCTCCCTTACAACGACGACAAATAATATCACTTGTGTGCCCTGTTGATGCCATGGAAGAAGAAGAACGCTGTGCAGGCCCCGCAGGTGCGCTCTTGGCAGATAATGGTGGTTGTGCCTGTTTTCTTGTATCACGGCTGGAGGTGGCACCGGATGGAGGTGCTGGTGCAGTTGAAGTAGAAGATGCACGTGCTGTCCATGATGAAGGTCGGCCTGCAGAAAAGTTAGTTCGCCCCAATGCTTGTCGATCCTGCACTTCACGTTCAGCTTTACAAGCAAGATGGAATAAACGAGTGATATTAGTATACTCCTTATAGTCTAGAATGGTCTGAATCTCTCTATTTAATCCACCCAGAAAACGTGCAAGCATAGCTTCATTCTCCTCAACAATACCACATCTAATAATGCCAGTTTGTAATTCCTGATAATATTCTTCTACAGAATTTTTCCCTTGTCTTAAACGCTGCAATTTTTGAAGCAATTCACGTTGATAATATGGTGGAACCCAACGCGTACGCATAGCAGTTTTCAAAGCAGCCCAAGTAGTTGGAATAGGATATAATCTACAATGTTCAGACCACCATACACATGCAAAACTAGTGAAAGCACAA
>NW_021272066.1:0-1436 GCF_002162155.2 Triticum dicoccoides
TAGTCAGATCCCACACATACCAAGCATTTCAATAACATACACACAATATGCTCGATATGTGCAATACAACATGGCATCACAAAATGACTCTACGACTCAAGTAGTCTATTCAATAGGCTCCGAGGAGCGAGACATTACAAACATGGGTCTCATGACCCAACAATCAGAGCATACAAGTCAAAGCACAAGCGGAAGCTATCATGTCTGAGTACAGACATCTATAAATGAAAAAGGCTGAGAAGCCTGACTATCGATCAGATCCTGCCGAGGGCACAAGATCGTAGCTGAGGTATCAAGCTAAACGTCGAAGTCCAAGCGGAACTACTAGTGAGACTGAAGTCTCTCTGCAAAACATAAAATAGGCAAACGTGAGTACAAATGTACCCAGCAAGACTTACATCAGATCTATCTACACATGCATCATTATCAACAAAGGGGATGGTGGAGTTTGACTGCAGCAAGCCAGCTTTGACTCGGTGGCTATCATGAACTACGACTGCAAGTAACTCTTTTGAGGTGGCGCACACGAGTCCACATATTCACCATATCAATACACCACTATGGATCCGCTCCCGTCTCCCTACGAGAACCCCATCCATAGCACTCACGCTTATCTTGCGTATTTTAGAGTATCCACTTTCACTTGTCTATGAACTGATATAAGCAACCCAGAAGTCCTTTACCGCGGACACGGCTATTCGAATAGATCATATTAACCCTGCAGGGGTGTACCTCTTCACACACGCTCTCACCACTTACCGCCGTTTACACGACATGTACTCGGCAACCTTCAAGCGGAAGCCCAACGTGGGTGTCGGCCACGGCCTGCCTAAACACTCGAGTCTCTAGTCCAGGTTTATCGCCTATTCGGGTTCCATCCATGAGGAGATCCGGCCGGAGTTTTGCTCATAGCCCCAAACGATGTGAACAGGGTTCCGTGACACCAAACGGGCGCCCGGTTTACCCGGCCACGTGCCTACCGCATCACAGCCCACCCCTACGGTCAGCGCTGCGCACGGCCTCCAGCATACTACAAACACCAGAAACTACTTGCAACTCCTGGACAGAGGACAAGGGTGATTAAGAAGCCGAGAGGGTCCATTGGTTTCGGGCCCAATGCGTGGTAGTAGTTGAATCATGGATCACAAACACAGAACTCAGTTCCTGAGGACGGCTGCAATGAGACAACCCACCATGTACTCCTACATGGCCTCTCACCGCTACCTTTACCAAATCGTGTTCACACACTTAGCTCACACACAGTAGGACATGTTCACACGCCTCTGATTCATCCCCGATGAATCAGACCTGACTCAACTCTAAGCAGTAGCAGGCATGAAAAACAAACATGAATGAGTAGGCACAACAGGGCTCAAACAACTCCTACTCATGCTAGTGGGTTTCATCTATTTACTGTGGCAATGACAGGTCATGCA
>NW_021272067.1:0-1790 GCF_002162155.2 Triticum dicoccoides
CATTTCACTCTAGCCCATCACCCAGATGAACCAGACCTGACACGACTCTAAGCATAGCAGGCATAGCAAGGTAGGAACAACACATACATATGGCTCAATCAACTCCTACACATGCTAGTGGGTTTCATCTAGTTACTGTGGCAATGACAGGTCATGCAGAGGAAATGGGTTCAACTACCGTAGCACACAGCAGTTTGAATCGCGTTGTCTTAATGCAGTAAAAGAGAGCAGGAGCGAGAACATGGGATTGTATCGATATGATCAAATGGTTGGTTGCTTGCCTGATGGTTCGTTGCACGGATACGGTTCTTCGTTAGGGTAATCACGGTACTCCTCGGGGACAGATCCTGTCGCAAAGGACACCGATACACAAACATCACCAAACAATATGCAACAATATGATGCATGCATGAAACATGGCAATATGAGTGTGTTGGGCTAATGCAACTAAAACCAGATGTGTTTGAACAAATTTGAATCAAAGATTCAAATTCCAAATTCAAATATGGCCTTTTAAAGTGCTTTTCCTTGTTCTGATTAAAACATCAATTTAACTTGTTTGATCATGCATGAAAATAGTACAGATGGATAGATTGGATTTTTCTGATCATTTTTCATATATAATTTGTCCAATTTGGAATTACAGAATAAAAGTTATGAATTTTTGAAGTTTAATTAATATTCTGGAATTTCCTGATTTAATTTAAATCCAGAAATATAATTACTGCGTCAGCATGACGTCAGCATGACGTCAGTGGTCAACTGTGGCTGGTTGAAGTCAAACCTGACGTGTGGGGGCCACACGTCAGTGACAGGGGGGGTTAAACAAATTTAAATTAATCCTAATTACTTAATTAGTGGTGCTGGGGCCCACTGTCAGTGTCAGGGGGGGTTAAACAGATTTAAATTAATCCTAATTACTTAATTAGTGGCGCTGGGGCCCACTGTCAGTGTCAGGGGGGGTTGACTAACAGTAGTTAGTGCTAACCTAACCACCTGGCCGACAGGGCCCACGCGTCAGTGACCCTGGGGGTCAAACCCCAGGTCGGTCAAGTCAAACCCCACCGGCGACATGACGCCGGCGAGATCCGAGACGGCGGCGAGAGTGCTTTTTGCCATTCCGGCGACCAAATGGACGGCGGAAGGCATCTACGTGTTGCTGAGGCTGAGCCGCGTCTATTGGTGGTGGTGGTTGGGCTCGGGGTGGCCGGAGTTGACGGCGGCGAGCTCGGCTGCGGTGGCCGGAGTTCGGGTGCGGTCGGGATTAGTGTTGCAGGGGGTTTGGGGAGGCGTTGGTGCGTTCTACGTGCTCCTGGTGATGTGTGGAGCACGATGGCGAGCTCGGTTGGGCGCTACGGCGACCGTGGCCACGACGGCGACATCGCCGGCGGCGTGGAGCTTTCGGTCGAGGTGGAGCTAGGGCCTAGAGGTCGGGAGAGACCAGGGAAGGAGGGGGAAACGCTCTGGGGGCTCACCGCGGTTGCAGTGGGCGTCGAAGCGGGCTCGGGGACGCGCCGGAGACGACGAATTTGACGGCGACGGTGGTCGGAGTCCGAAGAGGGGAACGGCGACGTGGCGGCGATGCAGGGCTTCCGGGGACCCGTGGAGCGGTGGGGAGGAAGAGGGAGTTGTGGCGGAGCTTCTGAGCTAAACGGGGGAGCGAGGGGTGGTCGGAGGCGGTGGCTATGGCGAACGGCGGCGACGGTCGTGTTCGGCCGAGCGAGAGAGAGAGAGAGCGAGAGAGAGGAAGGAGAGAGCCAGGGAGAGTGAGAGAGAGCAGGGGGAGAGGC
>NW_021272068.1:0-1532 GCF_002162155.2 Triticum dicoccoides
CATTTCACTCTAGCCCATCACCCAGATGAACCAGACCTGACACGACTCTAAGCATAGCAGGCATAGCAAGGTAGGAACAACACATACATATGGCTCAATCAACTCCTACACATGCTAGTGGGTTTCATCTAGTTACTGTGGCAATGACAGGTCATGCAGAGGAAATGGGTTCAACTACCGTAGCACACAGCAGTTTGAATCGCGTTGTCTTAATGCAGTAAAAGAGAGCAGGAGCGAGAACATGGGATTGTATCGATATGATCAAATGGTTGGTTGCTTGCCTGATGGTTCGTTGCACGGATACGGTTCTTCGTTAGGGTAATCACGGTACTCCTCGGGGACAGATCCTGTCGCAAAGGACACCGATACACAAACATCACCAAACAATATGCAACAATATGATGCATGCATGAAACATGGCAATATGAGTGTGTTGGGCTAATGCAACTAAAACCAGATGTGTTTGAACAAATTTGAATCAAAGATTCAAATTCCAAATTCAAATATGGCCTTTTAAAGTGCTTTTCCTTGTTCTGATTAAAACATCAATTTAACTTGTTTGATCATGCATGAAAATAGTACAGATGGATAGATTGGATTTTTCTGATCATTTTTCATATATAATTTGTCCAATTTGGAATTACAGAATAAAAGTTATGAATTTTTGAAGTTTAATTAATATTCTGGAATTTCCTGATTTAATTTAAATCCAGAAATATAATTACTGCGTCAGCATGACGTCAGCATGACGTCAGTGGTCAACTGTGGCTGGTTGAAGTCAAACCTGACGTGTGGGGGCCACACGTCAGTGACAGGGGGGGTTAAACAGATTTAAATTAATCCTAATTACTTAATTAGTGGCGCTGGGGCCCACTGTCAGTGTTAGGGGGGGTTAAACAGATTTAAATTAATCCTAATTACTTAATTAGTGGCGCTGGGGCCCACTGTCAGTGTCAGGGGGGGTTGACTAACAGTAGTTAGTGCTAACCTAACCACCTGGCCGACAGGGCCCACGCGTCAGTGACCCTCGGGGTCAAACCCCAGGTCGGTCAAGTCAAACCCCACCGGCGACATGACGCCGGCGAGATCCGAGACGGCGGCGAGAGTGCTTTTTGCCATCCCGGCGACCAAATGGACGGCGGAAGGCATCTACGTGTTGCTGAGGCTGAGCCGCGTCTATTGGTGGTGGTGGTTGGGCTCGGGGTGGCCGGAGTTGACGGCGGCGAGCTCGGCTGCGGTGGCCGGAGTTCGGGTGCGGTCGGGATCAGTGTTGCAGGGGGTTTGGGGAGGCGTTGGTGCGTTCTACGTGCTCCTGGTGATGTGTGGAGCATGATGGCGAGCTCGGTTGGGTGCTACGGCGACCGTGGCCACGACGGCGACATCGCCGGCGGCGTGGAGCTTTCGGTCGAGGTGGAGCTAGGGCCTAGAGGTCGGGAGAGACCAGGGAAGGAGGGGGAAACGCTCCGGGGGCTCACCGCGGTTGCAGTGGGCGTCGAAGCGGGCTCGGGGACGCGCCGGAGACGACGAATTTG
>NW_021272069.1:0-1561 GCF_002162155.2 Triticum dicoccoides
AACAACACATACATATGGCTCAATCAACTCCTACACATGCTAGTGGGTTTCATCTAGTTACTGTGGCAATGACAGGTCATGCAGAGGAAATGGGTTCAACTACCGTAGCACACAGCAGTTTGAATCGCGTTGTCTTAATGCAGTAAAAGAGAGCAGGAGCGAGAACATGGGATTGTATCGATATGATCAAATGGTTGGTTGCTTGCCTGATGGTTCGTTGCACGGATACGATTCCTCGTTAGGGTAATCACGGTACTCCTCGGGGACAGATCCTGTCGCAAAGGATAACGATACACAGGCATCACCAAACAATGTGCAACAATATGATGCATGCACGAAACATGGCAATATGAGTGTGTTGGGCTAATGCAACTAAAACCAGATGTGTTTGAGCAAATTTGAATCAAAGATTCAAATTCCAAATTCAAATATGGCCTTTTAAAGTGCCTTTTCTTGTTCTGATTGAAACATCAAGTTAACTTGTTTGATCATGCATGAAAATAGTACAGATGGATAGATTGGATTTTTCTGATCATTTTTCATATATTATTTGTCCAATTTGGAGTTACAGAATAAGAGTTATGAATTTTTGAAGTTTAAATAATATTCTGGAATTTCCTGATTTAAATTAAATTCAGAATATCATTTACTGCGTCAGCCTGGCATCACAGTGACATCAGCAGGTCAACAGGGCTGGCTCAGGTCAAACCTGACGTGTGGGGTCCACACGTCAGTGACCAGGGGCTAAGCCCGCGTTGACCCCGGGCTGGTTAGCTTTGACTAACCCCTGGGGCCCACTTGTCAGCGTCAGTAGGTGGTGGATTAGTGGCTAATTAACTAGGCCACGTCAGCTCGCCGGAGTTCTGGCCGGCGGCGACCAACAGTGCGGCGGCGATAGTGGTTTTGGTCGTTTCGGCCACCAAATGGAACGTGGCGACCACCGGAGTGAAGCTGAAGACGACCCGCGGCTCTTGGCGGAGTCCGTTGGGGTCGGGGTGGCCGGAGTTGACGGCGGTGAGCTCGGCTGCGGCCGCCGGGGTTCGGTCGTGCGCGGGATTGGTGCTGGAGCTCGAAGTCGAGCAAAGTGAGGCGCTAGGGATGCTCTACGGGTTCTTGCGAACGTGTTGGACTCGCCGGGGTGACCAAATGGTCACCGGAGCTGCGTCGACGGCGAGCTCGGCGACGGCGGAGGTTCGGCCGAGGTGGGGATGCAGCTACGGTGAGGGAACGAGGGGAAGGAGAGGGGGAAACGGCTCGGGGGCTCACCGCGGTTGCAGTGGGCGTCGAAGCGGGCTCGGGGACGCGCTGGAGACGGCGAATTCGTCGGCGACGGTGGTCGGAGCCCGAAGAGGGGAACGGCGACGTGGCGGCGATGCAGGGCTTCCGGGGACTCGTGGAGCGGTGGGGAGGAAGAGGGAGTTGTGGCGGAGCTTCTGAGCTACTCGGGGGAGCGAGGGGTGGCCGGAGGCAGTGGCTAAGGCGAACGGCGGCGACGGTGTGCTTCGGCCGAGAGCGAGAGAGAGCGAGGGAGAAACGGGGGAGAGTGAGCGAGAGCAGGGGG
>NW_021272070.1:0-1003 GCF_002162155.2 Triticum dicoccoides
ACACTAGAGTTGAACTAGCATTATAAGCTAGTTCAAATAATTTTACACTAGAGTTGAACTTGCTCTATAGCCTAGAACAAATAATTTTACACTAGAGTTGAACTAGCTCTATAAGCTAGTTCAAATAATTTTACACTAGAGTTGAACTAGCGAATTTTACACTAGAGTTGAACTAGCTCTATTTTCTAGTACAAAGAATTTTACACTAGAGTTGAACTAGCTCTATAAGCTAGTTCAAATAATTTTACACTAGAGTTGAACTAGCTCTATAGCCTAGTACAAATAATTTTACACTACAATTCAACTAGATCTATCAGCTAGTTGAAATAATTTTACACTAGAGTTGAGCTAGCTCTATAAGCTAGTTCAAATAATTTTACACTAGAGTTGATCAAGCTCTATAACCTAGTACAAATAATTTGACACTAGAGTTAAACTAGCTCTATAGCCTAGTACAAACAATTTTACACTAGTGTTGAACTAACTCTATAGCCTAGTATAAATAATTTTACACTAGATTCGAACTAGCTCCATAATTTATTTCAAATAATTTTACACTAGTGTTGAACTAGCTATATAGCCTAGTACAAATACTTTTACACTAGAGTTGAACCAGCTCTATAAGCTAGTTCAAATAATTTTACACTAGATTGAACTAGCTCTATAAGCTAGTTGAAATAATTTTACCCTAGAGTTGAACTAGCTCTATGGCCTAGTACAAATAATTTAACACTAGAGTTGAACTAGCTCTATAAGCTAGTTCAAATAATTTTACACTAGAGTTGAACTAGCTCTATAGCCTAGTACAAATAATTTTACACTACAATTGAACTAGCTCTATAAGCTAGTTGAAATAATTTCACACTAGAGTTGAGCCAGCTCTATAAGCTAGTTCAAATAATTTTACACCAGAGTTGACCTAGCTTTATAGCCTATTACAAATAATTTTACACTAGAGTTAAACTAGCTCTATAAGCTAGTTAAAATAATTTTACAATAGAGT
>NW_021272071.1:0-14025 GCF_002162155.2 Triticum dicoccoides
AGGCATGTAGTGGATATCGTTATGTTCTTACTTCACAGATGATTTGAGTAGATGTTGAGTATATTTACTTGATGAATCACGAGTCTGAATTATTGAAAGGTTCAAGTAATTTCAGGGTGAAGTTGAAAGATCGTCGTGACAAGAGGATAAAATATCTATGATATGATCATAGAGATGAATATCTGAATTACGAGTTTGGCACAGAATTAAGACATTGTGGAAATTCTTTCACAACTAATACAGCCTAGAACACCATAGTGTGATGGTGTGTCCGAACATCATAACTGCACCCTATTGGATATGATGCATACCATGATGTCTCTTATCGAATTACCACGATAGTTTATGGGTTAGGCATTAAAGACAACCACATTCACTTTAAATAGGGCACCATGTAATTCCGATGAGATGACACCATATGAAATATGGTTTAGAGAAACCTAAGCTTTCATTTCTTAGAAGTTTGGGGCTGCGACGCTTATGTGAAAAAGTTTCAGGCTGACAAGCTCGAACCCAAAGTGGATAAATGCATCTTCATAGGACACCCAAAACAGTTGGGTATACCTCCTGTCTCAGATCCGAAAGCAATAAGGGATTGTTTCCAGAATCGGGTCCTTTCTCGAGGAAAAGTTTCTCTCGAAAGAATTGAGTGGGAGGATGGTGGAGACTTGATGAGGTTATTGAACCGTCTCTTCAACTAGTGTGTGGCAGGGCACAGGAGTTGTTCCTGTGGCACCTACACCAATTGAAGTGGAAGCTTATGATAGTGATCATGAAACTTCAGATCAAGTCACTATCAAACCTCGTGGGATGACAAGGATGCGTACTACTTCAGAGTGGTACGTAATCCTGTCTTGGAAGTCATGTTGCTAGACAACAATGAACCTACGAGCTATGGAGAAGCGATGGTGGGCCTGGATTCCAAAATGGCTCGAGGTCATATAATCCGAGAGAGGATCCATATATGAAAACAAAGTGTAGACTTTGGGAGAACTACTTGATGGTCGTAAGGCTCTTAGGTACATATGGATTTTAAAAGGAAGACGGACAATGATGGTAGGTATCACCATTAAGAAAGCTCGACTTGTCGTTAAGATGTTTTCCGACAAGTTCAAGGAGTTGACTGCGATGAGACTTTCTCACTCGTAGCGATGCTAAGAGTCTATTGGAATTATATTAGCAATTACTGCATTATTTGTGAAATCTTGCAGATAGGATGCCAAAAACCATTGTTTCCTCGACGATTTTTGAGGAAAGGTTGCATGTGATACAACCGGAAGGTTTTGTTAATCCTGAAAGATGCTAATAAGTATGCAAAGCTCCAGCAATCCTTCTAAGGACTAGAGTAAGCATCTCGAAGTTGGAATGTATGCTTTGATGATGATCAAAGATTTTGGGTTTATACAAAGTTTATGAGAAACTTGTATTTCCAAAGAAGTGAGTGGGAGCACTATAGAATTTCTGATGAATATATGTTGTTGATCAGAAATGACGTAGAATTTGTGGAAAGCACATAGGGTTATTTGGAAAGTGTTTTCCATGGAAAGCCTGGATTAAACTACTTGAACATTGAGCATCAAGATCTATAAGGATAGATCAAAACGCTTAATGGTACTTTCAAATGAGCACATACCTTGACATGATCTTAAAGGTGTTCAAGATGGATCAGTCAAAGAAGGATTTCTTGCCTGAGTTGTAAGGTATGAAGTTAAGACTTAAAGCTCGACCACGGCAAAATAGAGAGAAAGGATGAAGGTCGTCCCCTATGCTTAAGACATAGGCCCTACAGTATGCTATGTTGTGTACCGCACCTGAAATGTGCCTTGCCATGAGTCGTTCAAGGGGTACAAGAGTGATCCAAGAATGGATCACAAGACAGCGGTCAAAGTTATCCTTAGTAACTAGTGGACTAAGGAATCTTCTCGATTATGGAGGTGGTAAAAGAGTTCGTCGTAAAGGGTTACGCCGATGCAAACTTTGACACTAATCCAGATTATTCTGAGTAGTAAACTGGATTCGTATAGTAGAACAATTATTTGGAATAGCTCCAAATGTAGCATAGTAGTTGCATCTACAAGATGACATAGAAATTTGCGAAGTACATACGGATCTGAAAGATTCAGACCCGTTGACTATAACATCTCTCACAAGCATAACATGATCAAACCCAGAACTCATTGAGTGTTAATCACATGGTAATGTGAACTAGATTATTGACTATAGTAAACTCTTTGGGTGTTAGTCACATGGGGATGTGACCTTGAGTGTTAGTCATATAGCGATGTGAACTGGATTATTGACTCTAGTGCAAGTGGGAGACTGTTGGAAATATGCCCTAGAGGCAATAATAAATTGGTTATTATTATATTTCCTTGTTCATGATAATCGTTTATTATCCATGCTAGAATTGTATTGATAGGAAACTCAGATACATGTGTGGATACATAGACAACACCATGTCCCTAGTAAGCCTCTTGTTAACTAGCTCGTTAATCAATAGATGGTTACGGTTTCCTGGCCATGGACATTGGATGTCGTTGATAACGGGATCACATCATTAGGAGAATGATGTGATCGACAAGACCCAATCCTAAGCCTAGCACAAAGATCGTGTAGTTCGTTCACTATAGCTTTTCTAATGTCAAGTATCATTTCCTTAGACCATGAGATTGTGCAACTCCCGGATACCGTAGGAATACTTTGGGTGTGCCAAACGTCACAACGTAACTGGGTGGCTATAAAGGTACACTACAGGTATCTCCGAAAGTGTCTGTTGGGTTGGCACGAATCGAGACTGGGATTTGTCACTCCGTGTAAATGGAGAGGTATCTCTGGGCCCACTCGGTAGGACATCATCATAATGTGCACAATGTGATCAAGGAGTTGATCACGGGATGATGTGTTACAAAATGAGTAAAGAGACTTGCTGGTAACAAGATTGAACAAGGTATCGGGATACCGACGATCGAATCTCGGGCAAGTATCGTACCGCTAGACAAAGGGAATTGTATACGGGATTGATTAAGTCCTTGACATCGTGGTTCATCCGATGAGATCATCGTGGAACATGTGGGAGCCAACATGGGTATCCAGATCCCGCTGTTGGTTATTGACCGGAGAGTCATCTCGGTCATGTCTGCATGTCTCCCGAACCCGTAGGGTCTACACACTTAAGGTTCGGTGACGCTAGGGTTATAGAGATATTAGTATGCGGTAACCCGAAAGTTGTTCGGAGTCCTGGATGAGATCCCGGACGTCACGAGGAGTTCCGGAATGGTCCGGAGGTAAAGAATTATATATAGGAAGTGCTATTTCGGCCATCGGGACAAGTTTCGGGGTCACCGGTATTGTACCGGGACCACCGGAAGGGTCCCGGGGGTCCACCGGGTGGGGTCAGCTGCCCTGGGGGGCCACATGGGCTGTAGGGGGTGCGCCTTGGCCTATATGGGCCAAGGGCACCAGCCCCAAGAGGCCCATGCGCCAAGAGTCAAGGGAAAGGAAGAGTCCTAAAGGGGGAAGGCACCTCCGAGGTGCCTTGGGGAGGAGGGACTCCTCCCTTGGCCGCACCCTTCCTTGGAGGAAGGGCCAAGGCTGCGCCCCCCTGTCCCTTGGCCCTATATATAGTGGGGGGAAGGGAGGGAAGCAACACCTAAGCCCTGGCGCCTCCCTCTCCCTCCCATGACACATCTCCCTCCTCCCGCAGCGCTTGGCGAAGCCCTGTTGGAATCCCGCTACTTCCACCACCATGCCGTCATGCTGCTGGATCTCCATCAACCTCTCCTCCCCCCTTGCTGGATCAATAAGGAGGAGACATCGCTGCTCCGTACGTGTGTTGAACGCGGAGGTGCCGTCCGTTCGGTGCTAGGATCATCGGTGATTTGGATCACGACGAGTACGACTCCATCAACCCCGTTCTCTTGAACGCTTCCGCGCGTGATCTACAAGGGTATGTAGATCCACTCCTCCCTCGTTGCTAGATGACTCCATAGATTGATCTTGGTGACACGTAGGAAAATTTTGAATTATTGCTACGTTCCCCAACAATAGCAACATCCTCGGCAAAATGCTAACAAGTCAACAATCTGCCAGGATTCACGAAATAGCAAAAGTAGAGCTCGATTGACTCAAGCTAGGGTGCTCCATAATTGCAAACAAAGACATGGATGGATAGAGAACCACATTGTTAACAATTCATCCTTACTGATCATCCTCAAAAGAGGCACGGATCACTAGGAAACAACATGAACATATGGCATACCGACAAAATCAGGACAAGGACTTAGAGAAATTCTAAGTCCCTGAAATCAGCATTACCGAGTATGCTACTTTGCAAGCTTGTGCTAGTCACCACACATATCACAAAAATACATGGTAAGCACCTCGGTAAAGATGGCATGGCATATAACAAAACACATGTAGAGCTCAGGAGCATATCATGCACACATTAATCATGTCAAAAATGACAAATATCTATTTGATGAAACAGATCTGACAATTTTATCACATAGCCCTCTTCCAACAACATTTCGGGCATCAAGATGAGCTCAAATGAAAAATGATGCAATGAGATGAAATGATGTACTCTTCGAGACAAACATTTTGATATGCTACACACGCAAATCGGAGCTAAGGATGCGGAGTTACGACATGATGAAAATAGCCAAAAAATTAGGGTTTCGGGGGAATAAAGTCAACCGAGTGGATTTTAGATCTGAGATCCAGATCGGCGGCGCGGACGTCGAGGTTCGTCGGTGCCGGAGTCCTGTTCACCGGACTTGACGGGAACGGAGGAGACGGCGGCCGGAGCTTCGGGGAACGCCGGAGGAGCTCGCGGGGCGCTCGCCGGCGCCAGGCGGCGAGGTTGCCGCGGTGGGGTGGCCAGGTGCGGCCGATCGGCGATGGTCGGCGATGAGCGGAGCGGCAGAGTCACGGCGGAGGCGGCCGGTGTACGGGACGAAGACGGGGCGCGGCGAGGGCCTCTCGGGCGCGGGCGGCGCTGGGGAAGAGGAGGCGAGGCCCGGTCGCGGGGGCGGAGAGGGCCCGCCCCGGGCTGCGGCGGGCCGCGGCGGAGGAGGCCGGCAGGGGACAGGTGTCGCGCTCTGACAGGCTGGGCGCGGCGGGGGATTTCGTCCTCTAGGAGACGGACATGTCCGGTGGCGGCGGGTAGAATTTTTAGGGTTAGGGTGCGAGATGATCCGTGAATTTTTGAGGGAGAGACCTTTTTATAGGTAGGAGGAGCTAGGAGGCTCCAAATGGAGTGCGGTTTGCGGCCACGCGATCGTGATCGAACGCTCTAGACGATAGGAAGGGTTTAGGTGGGTTTTGGGCAAATTGGAAGGGTGTTGGGCTGGAACACAAACGAGGCCTTTTCGGTCCCTCGGTTAACCGTTGGAGTATCAAACGAAGTCCAAATGGTACGAAACTTGACAGGCGGTCTACCGGTAGTAAACCAAGGCCGCTTGGCAAGTCTCGGTCCAATCCAGAAATATTTAACCCCCACACATGAAAAAAGGTAGAAAGGGGCACCGGAGGAGATAGGAGTGCCGGGATGCAAAACGGACAACGGGGAAAAAGCTTGGATGCATGAGACGAACACGTATGCAAATGAAATGCACAAGATGACATGATACGAGATGCAAGACAAAGGCAACAACACACGGAGACAAAACCCCGAACCCAAGGAAAATAAAATAACTTAGTGCCGGAAACGGCAAGAGTTGGGATACATATAAGGGAAGTTACATCCAGGGTGTTACAACACTCCACCACTACGAAAGGATCTCGTCCCGAGATCTAGGACTGGAAAAACGTCCGGTACTCAGAACGGAGGTGATCCTCGCGTTCCCAGGTGGCTTCACAGTCGGAATGGTGTGACCACTTGACTATGAGGAATTTGATTGACTTATTGCGAGTCTTGCGTTCAGTCTCTTCAAGAATAGCAACTGGGTGCTCACGATAAGAGAGGTCTTCTTGGAGATCAATGTCTTCGAAGTTGATGGTGCGGTCAGGGGTCTTGAAGCACTTGCGGAGCTGAGAGACATGGAACACGTCGTGCACATTTGCAAAGTTTGAAGGAAGCTTGAGTTGATAGGCGAGATCGCCTCTCTTGTTGACAATCTTAAAAGGACCCACGTATCTAGGGGCAAGCTTCCCTTTGATACCGAAGCGACGAGTACCTTTTATTGGAGAGACGCGGAGGTAAACATGGTCTCCGATCTCGGAAGCCAAATCACGATGCTTACTATCATAGTAGCTCTTCTGGCGCGATTGCGCTGCTTTGAGGTTATCACGAATGACTTTCCACATTTCCTCTGCCTCTGTGATCAAGTCATTTCTAAGAAGTTGGCGTTCATCGGTCTCTGACCAGTTAAGAGGAGTACGACACTTCCTGCCATAGAGAATTTCAAATGGGGCCTTGCCCGAACTTGCTTGAAAACTGTTGTTGTAGGAGAACCCGGCATATGGAAGACAATCTTCCCACTTCATACCGAAGGAGTGTTGGGGAACGTTGCAGAAAATTAAAATTTTTCCTACGGTTTCACCAAGATCCATCTATGAGTTCATCTAAGCAACGAGTCAAGGGAGTGAGTTTGCATCTACATACCACTTGTAGATCGCGTGCGGAAGCTTGCAAGGTGATGATGGAGTCGTACTCGAACGTGATTCGAATCACCGATGACCAAGTGCTGAACGGACAGCACCTCCGCGTTCAACACACGTACGGGATGGGAGACGTCTCCTCCTTCTTGATCCAGCAAGGGGGAAGGAGAGGTTGAGGAAGACAGCTCCACCGGCAGCACGACGGCGTGGTGATGGTGGAGAGGCAGTACTCCGACAGGGCTTCGCCAAGCACACAACGGAGGAGGAGAGGTGTTGGGGAGGGGAGGGCTGCGCCTTGGAGGGTGGTGCGGCTGCCCTCCCCTCACCCCTCTATTTATAGGGGGAAGGGAGAAGGGGGCCGGCCCCCTAGAACCCATCTAGGGGGGGTGCGGCGGCCAAGGGGAGAGGGGGAGAGGGTGGCTTGCCCCCCAAGCCAAGGGGGGCGCCCCCTCTAGGGTTCCCCCCTCAACCCTAGGCGCAAGGGCCCAAGGGAGGGGGTGCGGCCAGCCCACCAGGGGCTGGCTCCCTGCCCCACGCAGCCCATGTGGCCCCCCCGGAGGGGTGGCCCCTCCCGGTGGACCCCCGGAACCCTTCCGGTGGCCCCGGTATAATACCGGTATGACCCCGAAACTTCCCGGTGTTCGTTTGACAACTTCCCATATATAAATCTTTACCTCCGGACCCTTCCGGAGCTCCTCGTGACGTCCAGGATCCCATCCGGGACTCCGAACAACATTCAGTAGTCACATACTAGTCTTCCTAATAACCCTAGCGTCACCGAACCTTAAGTGTGTAGACCCTACGGGTTCGGGAGACATGCAGACATGACCGAGACGCTCTCAGGTCAATAACCAACAGCGGGATCTGGATACCCATGATGGCTCCCACATGCTCCTCGATGTTGTCATCGGATGAACCACGATGTCGAGGATTCGATCAAACCCTGTATGCTATTCCCTTTGTCAATCGGTACGTTACTTGCCCGAGACTCGATCGTCGGTATCCCAATACCTTGTTCAGTCTCGTTACCGGCAAGTCACTTTACTCGTACCGTAATGCATGATCCCGTGTCCAACACCTTGGTCACATTGAGCTCATTGTGATGATGCATTACCGAGTGGGCCCAGAGATACCTCTCCGTCATACGGAGTGACAAATCCCAGTCTCGATCCGTGTCAACCCAACAGATACTTTCAGAGATACCTATAATGCACCTTTATAGTCACCCAGTTACGTTGTGACGTTTGATACACCCAAGGCACTCTTACGGTATCCGGGAGTTACACGATCTCATGGTCGAAGGAAGAGATACTTGACATTGGCAAAGCTCTAGCAAAACGAACTACACGATCTTTTATGCTATGCTTAGGATTGGGTCTTGTCCATCACATCATTCTCCTAATGATGTGATCCCGTTATCAACGACATCCAATGTCCATAGTCAGGAAACCATGACTATCTGTTGATCACAACGAGCTAGTCAACTAGAGGCTCACCAGGGACATATTGTGGTCTAAGTATTCACACGTGTATTACGATTTCCGGATAATACAGTTATAGCATGAATAAAAGACATTTATCATGAACATTGAAATATAATAATACTTTTATTATTGCCTCTAGGGCATATTCCCAACAGTCTCCCACTTGCACTAGAGTCACCAATCTAGTTACATTGTGATGAATCGAACACCCATAGAGTTCTGGTGTTGATCATGTTTTGCACGCGAGAGAGGTTTAGTCAGCGGATCTGCGACATTCAGATCCGTGTGCACTTTGCAAATCTCTATGTCTCCATCTTGAACATTTTCACGGATGGAGTTGAAACGACGCTTGATGTGCCTGGTCTTCTTGTGAAACCTGGGCTCCTTGGCGAGGGCAATAGCTCCAGTGTTGTCACAGAAGAGTTTGATCGGCCCCGACGCATTGGGTATGACTCCTAGGTCGGTGATGAACTCCTTCACCCAAATCGCTTCATGCGCTGCCTCCGAGGCTGCCATGTACTCCGCTTCACACGTAGATCCCGCCACGACGCTCTGCTTGCAGCTGCACCAGCTTACTGCTCCACCATTCAACATATACACGTATCCGGTTTGTGACTTAGAGTCATCCAGATCTGAGTCGAAGCTAGCGTCGACGTAACCCTTTATGACGAGCTCTTCGTCTCCTCCATAAACGAGAAACATGTCCTTCGTCCTTTTTAGGTACTTCAGGATATTCTTGACCGCTGTCCAGTGTTCCTTGCCGGGATTACTTTGGTATCTTGCTACCAAACTTACGGCAAGGTTTACATCGGGTCTGGTACACAGCATGGCATATATAATAGATCCTATGGCTGAAGCATAGGGGATGACACTCATCTCTTCTTTATCTTTTGCCGTGGTCGGTGACTGAGCCGAGCTCAGTCTCACACCTTGTAACATAGGCAAGAACCCCTTCTTGGACTGATCCATTTTGAACCTCTTCAAAATCTTATCAAGGTATGTGCTTTGTGAAAGACCTATGAGGCATCTCGATCTATCTCTATAGATCTTGATGCCTAATATATAAGCAGCTTCTCCAAGGTCCTTCATTGAAAAACACTTATTCAAGTAGGCCTTAATGCTGTCCAGAAATTCTATATTATTTCCCATCAAGAGTATGTCATCTACATATAATATGAGAAATGCTACAGAGCTCCCACTCACTTTCTTGTAAACGCGGGCTTCTCCATAAGTCTGCATAAACCCAAACGTTTTGATCATCTCATCAAAGTGAATATTCCAACTTCGAGATGCTTGCACCAGCCCATAAATGGATCGCTGGAGCTTGCATACTTTGTTAGCGTTCCGAGGATCGACAAAACCTTCCGGCTGCATCATATACAGTTCTTCCTTAAGATGCCCGTTAAGGAATGCTGTTTTGACGTCCATCTGCCATATCTCATAATCATAGTATGCGGCAATTGCTAACATGATTCGGACGGACTTCAGCTTCGCTACGGGAGAGAAAGTCTCGTCGTAGTCAATCCCTTGAACTTGTCGATAACCCTTAGCGACAAGTCGAGCCTTATAAATGGTAACATTACCATCCGCGTCCGTCTTCTTCTTAAAAATCCATTTGTTTTCTATCGCTCGCCGATCATCGGGCAAGTCTGTCAAAGTCCATACTTTGTTTTCATACATGGATTCTATCTCGGATTTCATGGCTTCAAGCCATTTGTTGGAATCTGGGCCCGCCATCGCTTCTTCATAGTTCGAAGGTTCATTGTTGTCTAACAACATGATTTCCAGGACAGGGTTGCCGTACCACTCTGGTGCGGAACGTGTCCTTGTGGACCTACGAAGTTCAGCAGTAACTTGATCCGAAGTACCTTGATCATCATCATTGTTTTCCTCTTCAGTTGGTGTGGGCATCACAGGAACGGTTTCCTGCGCTGCGCCACTTTCCCGCTCAAGAGGTAGTACTTCATCGAGTTCTACTTTCCTTCCACTTACTTCTTTCGAGAGAAACTCTTTTTCCAGAAAGCATCCGTTCTTGGCAACAAAGATCTTGCCTTCGGATCTTAAGTAGAAGGTATACCCGACAGTTTCCTTAGGGTATCCTATGAATACGCATTTTTCTGACTTGGGTTCGAGCTTTTCAGGTTGAAGTTTCTTGACATAAGCATCGCATCCCCAAACTTTTAGAAACGACAGCTTAGGTTTCTTTCCAAACCATAATTCATACGGTGTCGTCTCAACGGATTTAGACGGTGCCCTATTTAAAGTGAATGTAGCTGTCTCTAGAGCGTATCCCCAAAATGATAGCGGTAAATTGGTAAGAGACATCATAGACCGCACCATATCCAATAGAGTGCGATTACGACGTTCGGACACACCGTTTCGCTGAGGTGTTCCAGGCGGCGTGAGCTGTGAAACGATTCCACATTTCTTTAAGTGTGTACCAAATTCGTGACTTAAGTATTCTCCTCCACGATCTGATCGTAAGAATTTTATCTTTCGGTCACGTTGATTCTCCACCTCATTCTGAAATTCCTTGAACTTTTCAAAGGTCTCAGACTTGTGTTTCATTAAGTAGACATACCCATATCTACTCAAGTCATCTGTGAGAGTGAGAACATAACGATATCCTCCACGAGCCTCAACGCTCATTGGACCGCACACATCGGTATGTATGATTTCCAACAAGTTGGTTGCTCGTTCCATTGTTCCGGAGAACGGAGTCTTGGTCATTTTTCCCAAGAGGCATGGTTCGCACGTGTCAAACGATTCATAATCAAGAGACTCTAAAAGTCCATCGGCATGGAGCTTCTTCATGCGCTTGACACCAATGTGACCAAGGCGGCAGTGCCACAAGTATGTGGGACTATCGTTATCAACTTTAAATCTTTTGGCATCTACACTATGAACATGTGTAATATTACGCTCGAGATTCATTAAGAATAAACCATTGACCATCGGAGCATGACCATAAAACATATCTCTCATATAAATCGAACAACCATTATTCTCAGACTTAAATGAGTAGCCATCTCGTATTAAACGAGATCCTGATACAATGTTCATGCTCAAACTTGGCACTAAATAACAATTATTAAGGTTCAAAACTAATCCCGTAGGTAAATGTAGAGGCAGCGTGCCGACGGCGATCACATCGACTCTGGAACCATTCCCGGCGCGCATCGTCACCTCGTCCTTCGCCAGTCTCCGTTTATTCCGCAGCTCCTGCTGTGAGTTACAAATATGAGCAACGGCACCGGTATCAAATACCCAGGAGTTACTACGAGTACTGGTAAGGTACACATCAATCACATGTATATCAAATATACCTTTGGTGTTGCCGGCCTTCTTATCCGCTAAGTATTTGGGGCAGTTCCGCTTCCAGTGACCCTTCCCCTTGCAATAAAAGCACTCAGTCTCAGGCTTGGGTCCATTCTTTGACTTCTTCCCGGTAACTGTCTTACCAGGCGCGGCAACCTCCTTGCCGTCCTTCTTGAAGTTCTTCTTACCCTTGCCCTTCTTGAACTTAGTGGTCTTATTGACCATCAACACTTGATGTTCTTTCTTGATTTCAGCCTCTGCTGACTTCAGCATCGAGAACACTTCAGGAATGGTCTTTTCCATCCCCTGCATGTTGTAGTTCATCACAAAGCTCTTGTAGCTTGGTGGGAGCGACTGGAGGATTCTGTCAATGACCGCCTCATCTGGGAGGTCAATGTTCAGCTGGGTCATACGGTTGTGCAACCCAGACATCTTCAGGATGTGTTCACTGACAGAACTGTTTTCCTCCATCTTACAACTATAGAACTTGTCGGAGACATCATATCTCTCGACCCGGGCATGAGCTTGAAAAACAAGTTTCAGCTCTTCGAACATCTCATATGCTCCGTGGTGCTCAAAACGCTTTTGGAGCCCCGGTTCTAAGTTGTAAAGCATGCCGCACTGAACGAGGGAGTAATCATCAGCACGAGACTGCCAAGCATTCATAATGTCTTGGTTCTCTGGGACGGGAGCGTCACCTAGCGGTCCTTCTAGGACATATTGTTTCCTGGCAGCTATGAGGATGATCCTCAGGTTCCGGACCCAGTCCGTATAGTTGCTGCCATCATCTTTCAGCTTGGTTTTCTCTAGGAACGCGTTGAAGTTCATGTTGACATTAGCATTGGCCATTGATCTACAAGACATATTTGCAAAGGTTTTAGACTAAGTTCATGATAATTAAGTTCTAATCAAATTATGAACTCCCACTCAGATTAGACATCCCTTTAGTCATCTAAGTGTTACACGATCCGAGTCGACTAGCCCGTGTTCGATCATCACGTGAGACGGACTAGTCATCGTCGGTGAACATTCTCATGTTGATCGTATCTTCCATACGATTCGTGTTCGACCTTTCGGTCTCCGTGTTCCGAGGCCATGTCTGCACATGCTAGGCTCGTCAAGTTAACCCTAAGTGTTTTCGCTGTGTAAAACTGTCTTACACCCGTTGTATGTGAACGTAAGAATCCGTCACACCCGATCATCACGTGGTGCTTAGAAGCGACGAACTGTAGCAACGGTGCACAGTTAGGGGAGAACACTTCTTGAAATTTTATAAGGGATCATCTTATTTACTACCGTCGTCCTAAGTAAACAAGATGCATAAACATAATAAACATCACATGCAATTATATAGTTGTGACATGATATGGCCAATATCATATAGCTCCATTGATCTTCATCTTCGGGGCTCCATGATCATCTTGTCACCGGCTTGACACCATGATCTCCATCATCATGATCTCCATCATCGTGTCTTCATGAAGTTGTCACGCCAACGACTACTTCTACTTCTATGACTAACGTTTAGCAATAAAGTAAAGTAGTTTACATGGCGTTATTCAATGACACGCATGTCATACAAAAAATAAATACAACTCCTATGGCTCCTGCCGGTTGTCATACTCATCGACATGCAAGTCGTGAATCCTATTACAAAGAACATGATCTCATACATCACAATTCATCATTCATCACAACTTCTGGCCATATCACATCACATGATCAATCGCTGCAAAAATAAGTTAGACGTCCTCTAATTGTTGTTGCATCTTTTACGTGGCTGCAATTGGGTTCTAGCAAGAACGTTTTCTTACCTACGAATCACCACAACGTGATTTTGTCAACTTCTATTTACCCTTCATAAGGGCCCTGTTCATCGATTCCACTCCAACTAAAGTGGGAGAGACAGACACCCGCCAGCCACCTTATGCAACTAGTGCATGTCAGTCGGTGGAACCGGTCTCACGTAAGCGTACGTGTAAGGTTGGTCCGGGCCGCTTCATCCCACAATACCGTTGAGCAAGAAAAGACTAGTAGAGGCAAGTAAGATGACAAAATCCACGCCCACAACAAAATTGTGTTCTATTCGTGCAAAGAGAACTACGCATAGACCTAGCTCATGATGCCACTGTTGGGGAACGTTGCAGAAAATTAAAATTTTTCCTACGGTTTCACCAAGATCCATCTATGAGTTCATCTAAGCAACGAGTCAAGGGAGTGAGTTTGCATCTACATACCACTTGTAGATCGCGTGCGGAAGCTTGCAAGGTGATGATGGAGTCGTACTCGAACGTGATTCGAATCGCCGATGACCAAGTGCTGAACGGACAGCACCTCCGCGTTCAACACACGTACGAGACGGGAGACGTCTCCTCCTTCTTGATCCAGCAAGGGGGAAGGAGAGGTTGAGGAAGATAGCTCCACCGGCAGCACGACGGCGTGGTGATGGTGGAGAGGCAGTACTCCGGCAGGGCTTCGCCAAGCACACAACGGAGGAGGAGAGGTGTTGGGGAGGGGAGGGCTGCGCCTTGGAGGGTGGTGCGGCTGCCCTCCCCTCACCCCTCTATTTATAGGGGGAAGGGAGAAGGGGGCCGGCCCCCTAGAACCCATCTAGGGGGGGTGC
>NW_021272071.1:14035-25327 GCF_002162155.2 Triticum dicoccoides
TGGTGGAGAGGCAGTACTCCGACAGGGCTTCGCCAAGCACACAACGGAGGAGGAGAGGTGTTGGGGAGGGGAGGGCTGCGCCTTGGAGGGTGGTGCGGCTGCCCTCCCCTCACCCCTCTATTTATAGGGGGAAGGGAGAAGGGGGCCGGCCCCCTAGAACCCATCTAGGGGGGGTGCGGCGGCCAAGGGGAGAGGGGGAGAGGGTGGCTTGCCCCCCAAGCCAAGGGGGGCGCCCCCTCTAGGGTTCTCCCCTCAACCCTAGGCGCAAGGGCCCAAGGGAGGGGGTGCGGCCAGCCCACCAGGGGCTGGCTCCCTGCCCCACGCAGCCCATGTGGCCCCCCGGGAGGGGTGGCCCCTCCCGGTGGACCCCCGGAACCCTTCCGGTGGCCCCGGTACAATACCGGTATGACCCCGAAACTTCCCGGTGTCCGTTTGACAACTTCCCATATATAAATCTTTACCTCCGGACCCTTCCGGAGCTCCTCGTGACGTCCAGGATCCCATCCAGGACTCCGAACAACATTCGGTAATCACATACTAGTCTTCCTAATAACCCTAGCGTCACCGAACCTTAAGTGTGTAGACCCTACGGGTTCAGGAGACATGCAGACATGACCGAGACGCTCTCAGGTCAATAACCAACAACGGGATCTGGATACCCATGATGGCTCCCACATGCTCCTCGATGTTGTCATCGGATGAACCACGATGTCGAGGATTCGATCAAACCCTGTATGCTATTCCCTTTGTCAATCGGTACATTACTTGCCCGAGACTCGATCGTCGGTATCCCAATACCTTGTTCAGTCTTGTTACCGGCAAGTCACTTTACTCGTACCGTAATGCATGATCCCGTGTCCAACACCTTGGTCACATTGAGCTCATTGTGATGATGCATTACCGAGTGGGCCCAGAGATACCTCTCTGTCATACGGAGTGACAAATCCCAGTCTCGATCCGTGTCAACCCAACAGATACTTTCGGAGATACCTGTAATGCACCTTTATAGTCACCCAGTTACGTTGTGACGTTTGATACACCCAAGGCACTCTTACGGTATCCGGGAGTTACACGATCTCATGGTCGAAGGAAGAGATACTTGACATTGGCAAAGCTCTAGCAAAACGAACTACACGATCTTTTATGCTATGCTTAGGATTGGGTCTTGTCCATCACATCATTCTCCTAATGATGTGATCCCGTTATCAACGACATCCAATGTCCATAGTCAGGAAACCATGACTATCTGTTGATCACAACGAGCTAGTCAACTAGAGGCTCACCAGGGACATATTGTGGTCTAAGTATTCACACGTGTATTACGATTTCTGGATAATACAGTTATAGCATGAATAAAAGACATTTATCATGAACATTGAAATATAATAATACTTTTATTATTGCCTCTAGGGCATATTTCCAACAAGGAGATAACGCAAGCCCTGAGCATATCTTCGAGAATCTGATTGACACGCTCGACTTGACCGCTAGTTTGAGGATGAAAAGCTGTGCTGAAACGGATGTTGGTGCCCATGGCCTTCTGAAAAGAATCCCAAAACTTGAATGTAAAGATGCTACCACGGTCTGAAGAGATCAACTGTGGAATGCCGTGCAAAGAGACAATCCGAGAGGTATATAGCGCCGCCAATTGAGCTGCAGTGATAGACTCTTTGATAGGCAGAAAGTGAGCCACTTTAGTGAGTTTGTCGATGACAACGAATATAGCATCATTGCCACGCTTGGACTTTGGAAAACCCATCACGAAGTACATCTCAATGTGGTCAAACTTCCATTCTGGAATGGCAAGAGGTTGGAGGAGACCAGCTGGTCGTTGGTGTTCTGCCTTCACTCTTCTGCAGACATCACATTCATTTACGAACTGAGCAATTTCGCGCTTCATTCGAGTCCACCAATAAGCCTGCTTGAGGTCCTGGTACATCTTCGTACTCCCAGGGTGGATAGAGAGGAGTGAATTGTGAGCCTCATTCATAATGACTTTACGAAGGTCACCTTTAGGCACAACAATGCGATCCTCGAAGAAGAGAGTATCCTTGTCATCAAGGCGATAGCACTTGTACTTGGGTTGACTCTTGGCAATCCCAATCTTCACCTTCTTCACCATAGCATCAAGAAGTTGAGCCTCACGAATCTTATCTTCCAAAGTAGGAGAGACTTGAAGGTTGGCGAGGAAACCTTGAGGAACAACTTGCAGATTGAGTTTGCGGAAAGCTTCACAAAGCTCGGGTTGGTAAGGCTTGAGAATCAGACTGTTGCAGTACGCCTTCCTGCTCAAAGCGTCAGCAATCACATTGGCCTTGCCTGGAGTATATTCGATACTCGGATTATACTCTTGAATCATTTCGACCCAACGAGTCTGCCTGAGGTTGGGATTAGGCTGAGTGAAGATGTACTTGAGACTCTTGTGGTCAGTGAAGATGTCCACTTTTCTTCCCAATAAGAGATGTCTCCAAGTCAAAAGAGCATGCACAACTGCCGCCAACTCGAGGTCATGAGTGGGGTAGTTCTTCTTGTTGGGCTTCAACTGGCGAGAGGTATAAGCCACAACTTTCTTCTCTTGCATCAACACTGCACCAAGACCTTGAAGAGAGGCATCGCAGAAGACCTCGAACGGTTTGGATTCATCAGGGGGAGTCAGAACTGGAGCAGTGACTAATTTCTCTTTCAAAGTGTTGAAAGCGATGTCACATTCAGGAGACCAAACGTACTTCATGTGCTTCTGTAGAAGGTTGGAAAGCGGCTTCGCGATCTTTGAAAAGTTCTCAATGAACCTTCGACAGTAACTTGCGAGACCAAGGAAGCTGCGGAGTTGCTTCATGTTCTGAGGTGGTTCCCAATTCACAATTGCAGACACCTTCTTAGGATTCACCGCTATGCCCTTGGCAGAGATGATATGCCCAAGATAGAGAACCTCATCGAGCCAAAACTCGCACTTTGAGAACTTGCCGTAGAACTGATGTTCCCTGAGCTTATCGAGCACCAAACGCAAGTTCTTGGCATGATTTTCCTTGTTCTTCGAAAAGACCAGAATGTCATCGAGGTAGATCAAGACAAAGTCATTTGTGTAGGCGTTGAAGATGAAGTTCATCATACGAGAGAAAGTCGGAGGAGCGTTGACGAGGCCAAAAGACATGACAATGTATTCATATGAACCATAGCTTGTTCTGAAAGCCGTCTTGGGGATATCTTGCTCATGAATTCAAATCTGGTGATAGCCCATACGAAGATCAAGCTTGGAGAATACTTGAGCACCTTTGAGTTGTTCAAACAGCTCGTTGATGTTGGGAAGTGGGTACTTGTTCTTGATAGTCTTCTTGTTCAATGGATGGTAGTCAACACAAAGTCGGTCTGTTCCATCCTTCTTCTTCACAAAAAGAACTCCACAACCCCACGGAGAAGAACTAGGTCGGATGAGACCCATTCGCTCTTGAATATCGATTTGCTTCTTCAGCTCCTTCAACTCTTCAGGTCCGAGCTTGTAAGGACGTTTGCAAACAGGTTCCGTGCCAGGCTCAAGATCGATGATGAATTCAACTGGCCGGTGTGGAGGCATTCCTGGAAGCTGTTCTAAAAAGATGTCTTGGTATTCGCAAACGACTGGAATTTGAGAGATGGCATCCAGTTCACCCTTCTCATTGAGAGAAAACAGACGGATGGTATCGTCATTAGCGGCAAAGACAATTACATCCTCAGACGAATGAGTCAATTGAATCTGCCTGGCAGCACAATCAAGCTGAGCCTTGTGCTTAGAAAACCAATCCATTCCAAGAATAAGATCAATATCCGAGTTACCAAGGACCATTGGAGTGGATAGAAACTTGTAGTCGCCCAACGTGATAGTAACATCCGGGGCCATAGCGCTTGCATTCATGAATTTACCCGGAGAAACAACGGATAACTGTCTAGGCAATTCTTGTAAAGGCAACTCATGCTTAGAAACAAATGGTCTCGAGATGAAACAATGCGATGCACCAGTGTCAAAAAGAACTTTTGCAGGAATATCGTTAACAGGAAGGTTACCCATGATGACATCTGACGAGTCCTCTGCCTGAGCTGCATTCATCAAGTTGACCTTAGCAGACTTGGGGTTATGCTTGACCACAGCTGTACTTGCCGATCTCACAGGAGGAGAAGGAGGGAGACGCCTCTGATTGAAGCATTTGTTGGCATAGTGACCCTTCTGTTGGCACTTGTTGCACGTGACCTCTGAAAGCGGACGGTGATACGGAGCACTTGATCTTGGAGCTTGAGACGAAGTCTTGTTCTGAAAGCCAGGGTTGGGTGGGTGGTAAGATCCACTGCCACCTTTGCTCTTCTGCTGATAAGGCTGACGGAACGGAGGAGGAGGAAGCCAATACTTCTGCTGCTTAGCCACTTGAGTTGAGGAAGAAGGAGTTGCATCTCTGACTCGCTTCTTGGAAGCATCGCACTTCAGTTGAGCAGTCTCTTGCTTCATTGCCATGTTGTAAAACTCATCGTACCTCTTGGGCTCAAAGAGGACAAGAGCTAGCTGGATTTCTTCTCTGAGACCACCCCTGAACTGGTATATCATGCTCTTCTCATTAGGGACGTCCTGCTTAGCAAAACGGGCGAGCTTTTGAAACATATTGTTGTACTCGTAAACAGACATCGAGCCTTTGCTTCAGGTTGCGGAATTCCTCACGCTTGCTTTCAACCACGCTCTGAGGAATATGATGAGCTTTGAAGTCTTGACGGAATTCATTCCAGGTAATCACACGGCCTCCTCTGGAATCTTTGTACTGCTGAAACCATTCTGCAGCTTGGTCTTTGAGCTGGAAGGAAGCGAACTTGACAAAGTCCTTAGGCCTGACGTTACTGCACTCAAAATGCTTGCATATGTCCACGAGCCAATCATCAGCGTTTGTTGCCTCAACACAATTGCTGAAGGTCTTTGGCTGGTTAGCAAGGAACTGGTTGAGTGTAGCAAACTGATTCTGATTGTTGCCTTGGCTCTGGTTCCCTTGGTTGCGCTCTTGAAGAAGTTGCATGATCAGCTGCGTGTTTGCATTGGTAGCGGCCATCACAGCTTGCCATGCCTCCGGAGGTGGAGGTGGTGGTGGCGGATCAGGATTCGGAGTCGTGCGCGTTGGAGGAGCCATCCTGAAGATGTTGACATCCATTAGCACATTGACAAACAAATATTGAAGCTGAATCAAACGGGTTGAGAGTGCAACATATAGTCTTCACATCCGAACAAAATGAACGAATGCATTCCAATTGAAATGGTCACATATCCATAAATTGAGAAGCCACTTAGAATTGAGGTAGAAGAAAAACAAGAAGGTACAGAACAAGAACGAATACTCGGTAAGGATCACCCAATCTCAAACCAAATATCCGTGGAAGAAGAACTAGAGCTACAAGAATTCCCACCTATGAAACTCCCGAACCTTTCCGGTTATGCAATCAGGTGTTGGGGATATAGGGGAAGCATAATATCTCACCCAAATCTAGCAAATCCTACATCCAGCTGTATCCATCCTTCAACACATAACCGAGAAAAAACTTCGGAAATCGTCTACCTCAACCTTCGAAAAGCATCTGTTATACAAGTTATGGCAATACTCCGGAACTCCCACCCCAGTACTGGGTGGCGTCGAGGTTATCTCACCAACAACTGCATAAAAGAAATTTTCGATGTCGGCGAAACTAAACTCAGGTATTCCAGAACTGCAACGATAAAATTGTGACGACAACACCTCGGAGCTCAACTCCTCGGGACACTGCCACAACCCCTAAATGTCAGGAGGCACCAAGAACAATGTTCTCGTCACAAAACCATTGGAACGATTCCAAGATACCCGCGTGATCCTAAATTTTTTTTAGTGAAATTTGAGAAGAGAAGAGTCAAAACTCTACGTCAGGATGCCTTACTAGAGCGATGAAGGGACTGGGGAGTAAAAAGAATTCCTAACTCTCCGATATATATAATTCCTAAATGACTCAAAACATTTTTCTAGACTCAACAAAGCCAGCTATTCGATCAAGCAGGGGGGCTCCTAAGGTCGGGGAATGCTCTGATTACCAACTTGGAACGCCCTCGATGCGACTATATCTCCTATGTGTCGAAGCACGACTTAGAGGCATAACCGCATTAAAAGCAATGTCGCAAGTAAGGTAATCTTCACAACAATCCATGTAAATAGATAAAAAGGGGAAAAGATACATAGTTGGCTTACACTCGCCATGTCACACAAATACATGAATAACATTACAATCATCCAATACACTCATGGTCCGACTACGGCACCAAAATAAAAGATCAACCCCACATGCGACACGGTCCCCGATCGCCCCAACTGGGCACCACTACTGATCATCTGGGAAAGACACATAGTAACGACGAGAGTCTTCATCGAACTCCCACTTGAGCTCAAGCGCATCATCTGGAACGGTATCATCGGTCCCTGCATCTGGTTTGGAAGTAACATGTGAGTCACGGGGACTCAGCAATCTCGCACCCTCGCGATCAAGACTATTTAAGCTTATAGGTAAAGGCAAGGTAATATGTGGAGCTGCAGCAAGCGACTAGCATATATGGTGACTAACCTGTTCGCAGAAGAGAGCGAGAAGAGAAGGCAAAGCACGAACGAAGAACTATGATCAAGAAGTGATCCTAGAACAACCTACGTCAAGCATTACTCCAACACCGTGTTCACTTCCCGGACTCCGCCGAGAAGAGACCATCACGGTTACACACGCGGTTGAATCATTTTAATTAAGTTAAGTTTCATGTTATCTACAACCGGGCATTAACAAATTCCCATCTGCCCATAACCGCGGGCACGGCTTTCGAAAGTTCAAATCCCTGCAGGGGAGTCCCAACTTAGCCCATCACAAGCTCTCACGGTCAACGAAGGATATTCCTTCTCCCGAGACATTTCGATCAGACTCGGTATCCCGGTTCTACAAGACATCCTCGACAATGGTAAAACAAGTCCAGCAACACCGCCCGAATGTGCCGACAAATCCCGATAGGAGCTGCACATATCTCGTTCTCAGGGCACACTCAGATGAGCCAGACGTCGGGTAGGCCAGCCCAGAGTTGCCCCTGGTAGCCCCGGACATCGTTCAGTTGGACCAACCCTTAGAGAAGCACTGGCCCGGGGGGGGGGGTTAAAATAAAGATGACCCTTGAGTCCGCGAAACCCAAGGGAAAAGGCTAGGTGGAAAATGGTAAAACCAAAGTTGGGCATTGCTGGAAGAGTTTTATTCAAGGCGAACTATCAAGGGGTTCCCATTATAACCCAACCGCGTAAGGAACGCAAAATCCGGGAACATAACACCGATATGACGGAAACTAGGGCGGCAAAAGTGGAACAAAACACTAGGCAAAAGGCCGAGCCTTCCATCCTTTACCAAGTATATAGGTGCATTAAGATAAACAAGATAATATGGTGATATCCCAACAATAAACAATGTTCCAACAAGGAACGATCTCCAATCTTTACCTGCAACTAGCAATGCTATAAGAGGGGCTGAGCAAAGCGGTAACATAGCCAAACAATGGTTTGCTAGGACATGGTGGGTTAGAGGTTTGACATGGTAATTTGGGAGGCATGATAAGCAAGTGGTAGGCATCGTAGCATAGGCATAGCAAAAGAGCGAGCAACTAGCAAGCAAAGATAGAAGTGATTTCGAGGGTATGATCATCTTGCCTGCAAAGTTGTCAGAGTTGACTTGATCCTCGTAAGCAAACTCAACGGGCTTCTCATTAGCGAACTCGTCTCCCAGCTCTACCCAAACAAGACAAACAAGCAAAAGGAACACAATCAACCACGTGCAATGCTCAAACAACATGATGCGAACATGGTATGCTATGCGGGATGCGATATGTGATGCATATGCAAGATTTGACACAGAATGATTGAACATAGCCTCAACATGGAAATCCAAGAGTGCCACTAGAAAGGTGAGGTGATTTCGGTTGAAACCGATATAAAGATCACCGGAATCGGATGCACGGTTTGGAAATGGCAAGCAAAACAAATATGGCACCGGTCTGCGATAATCAGCAAGTAGCCATCTAAAAGCATCAAGATAATTATGCTACAGCACTCAAACATGACAACAAAATACATGGCAGGGATCCACTCATGATGCTTGACAAAAGATGAACACTGAGCTACGGCCAATTCATCCATTAACAGGTTCAAACAAGTATGGAAAAAGTGCAAATGATAATAGGTTTCAGACTTAGTGAAATTAACACAAGTCTGGAATTTAACATCAGGTAGCACACTTTGGAGCATGAAAACTATATGATACAGGAACTTAACATGGCAAAGCAAGGCATGGCATGAAGCTACTCAAAGCACTTAACAAAGGTCCCTTAGTGACCTTGAGCCAAAAGGGATCAGAAAATACAATTGCAAGCATGTGAACATGGCAAAAACATAATCAGATTACAGAGTTAGTGAAAAACTGAAGCATGCAAATCTGTTAACGAGTAGGCATGTTCACGAGCTCGATGCACTCACTACCGAGCATGCATGTCAAACTAAGCATACACCCATCAAGGATACATGGCATAGAAGCTAGACATGGCAAGAACAACAACATATCAGGCACGGATCAATAGCAACATCCTCGGCAAAATCGCTAACAAGTCAACAATCTGCCAGGATTCACGAAATAGCAAAAGTAGAGCTCGATTGACTCAAGCTAGGGTGCTCCATAATTGCAAACAAAGACATGGATGGATAGAGAACCACATTGTTAACAATTCATCCTTAAAGATGGCATGGCATATAACAAAACACATGTAGAGCTCAGGAGCATATCATGCACACATTAATCATGTCAAAAATGATATATCTATTTGATGAAACAGATCTGACAATTTTATCACATAGCCCTCTTCCAACAGAATTTCGGGCATCAAGATGAGCTCAAATGAAAAATGATGCAATGAGATGAAATGATGTACTCTCCGAGACGAACATTTTGATATGCTACACGCGCAAATCGGAGCTACGGATGAGGAGTTACGACATGATGAAAATAGCCAAAAAATTAGGGTTTTGGGGGAATAAAGTCAACCGAGTGGATTTTAGATCTGAGATCCAGATCGGCGGCACGGACGTCGAGGTTTGTCGGCGTCGGAGTCCTGTTCACCGGACCTGACGGGAACGGAGGAGACGGCGGCCGGAGCTTCGGGGAATGCCGGAGGAGCTCGCGGGGCGCTCGCCGGCGCCGGGCGGCGAGGTTGCTGCGGTGGGGCGGCGAGGTGCGGCCAGCCGGCGATGGTCGGCGGTGACCGGAGCGGCAGAGTCGCGGCAGAGGCGGCCGGCGTACGGGACGAGGACGGCGGTGCGGCGAGGGCCTCTCGGGCGCGGGCGGCGCTGGGGAAGAGGAGGCGAGGCCCGGTCGCGGGGGCGGAGAGGGCCCGCCCCGGGCTGCGGCGGGCCGCGGCGGAGGAGGCCGGCCAGGGACACGTGTCGCGCTCTGACAGGCTGGGCGTGGCGGCGGGATTTCATCCGCTAGGAGATGGACATGTCCGGTGGCGGCGGGTAGAATTTTTAGGGTTAGGGTGCGAGATGATCCGCAAATTTTTGAGGGAGAGACCTTTTTATAGGTAGGAGGAGCTAGGAGGCTCCAAATGGAGTGCGGTTTGCGGCCACGCGATCGTGATCGAGCGCTCTAGACGATAGGAAGGGTTTTGGTGGGTTTTGGGCCAAATTGGAAGGGTGTTGGGCTGCAACACAAACGAGGCCTTTTCGGTCCCTCGGTTAACCGTTGGAGTGTCAAACGAAGTCCAAATGGTACGAAACTTGACAGGCGGTCTACCGGTAGTAAACCAAGGCCGCTTGGCAAGTCTCGGTCCAATCCGGAAATGTTTAACCCCCACACATGAAGAAAGGTAGAAAGGGGCACCGGAGGAGATAGGAGCGCCGGAATGCAAAACGGACAACGGGAAAAAAGCTCGGATGTATGAGACGAACACGTATTCAAATGAAATGCACAAGATGACATGATATGAGATGTAATACAAAGGCAACAACACACGGAGACAAAAACCCGAACCCGAGGAAAATAAAATAACTTAGTGTCGGAAACGGCAAGAGTTGGGATACATATAAGGGAAGTTACATCCAGGGTGTTACAACGCAAGAGAGGGAGGTGACCATCACGCCGAGTAGCCAGCGAGGGAGCTCTCTGGAGCAAAGGTGGATGAAAATACGTGCGACTGAAAAATTGAAAAGAAAATACTTTTTAAAAGAAATGATATTTGGGGCTCTCTTGTGGACTAGCTGACCGTCAATATATTCTTCCACTCTATATGTTACCAGTGTCGTTGGTGTGAGACACAGAGGGGGTGGGAGGGATGGAGAGTTGAAAGAGTACGACGACGGCGCATCTTGCTTGAACTGGGTGAAGGAGGGGCCACGTCTTGTTCGCTCCACACATCGGCTATGGAGAGAGAGGGAGATAGAAGCATGTGATCATGCCTAGGATGACCATGTCCTTAGTCCTTCCATACCCCACTTTCATGTGGCTACTCCCCTCTGTTGTACCATCTCTTCCCCGGCTTCGGATGCCCCAATACTGGTCCTCCTTGAGGCTGTGATGTTGGTGTCAAGGGAAGCATGGCTGCGTTGATGCAGTCGGCTTGCTCCTACTGTTGACGACAATGTTAACAAAAGAACATTGTAAACTCTTTATTTTCTAACCAGACATCTTATCTTTGAAATGGGCAAGTATAAAATATGAATTCATATTAAGACAATGAAGAATTTAACGAACTGAGAGATATAGCTCAATATTTCACCACGACAGATAAACTCCTCAATATCACGTGAACTTTGATATTTCTTTATACCCGTTGCAACGCACGGGCTCTTTGCTAGTATAATCTATCCCTAATAATAAAGCACGGATTGACTCCGTGGGCTCACCATCACAATACGCTTCTTCCCATAAGTTTACGCTTTCAGTTTTTTCACCTATATTATATGTTCTACATCCAAGGTGGTACTATTCTTCTTATCATCGAAATTTCGTCCGCTCAGATCGAACACAAGAGACCTACAGCATACTGGGCTTCAACGTGTTTGGCCCAACAAACAAATCGAACACGCAGTCCTCCTATTGTTCTAGTTAAACCGAATCGAACACGCAGTCCTATTGTTCCAGTTAACCCGAATCGGCACGGGCGATAAAAAAACCGACCCAGAAGCCCACGACCTTACCCCCCATCTCCGCCAACAGTGCGCCACCGCCGCGCGCCGTGACCACCGGCCCCCGCCCCTC
>NW_021272072.1:0-1135 GCF_002162155.2 Triticum dicoccoides
GCGCCTGGTAAGCCAGTTACCGGGAAGAAGTCAAAGAATGGACCTAAGCCTGAGACTGAGTGCTTTTATTGCAAGGGGAAGGGTCACTGGAAGCGGAACTGCCCCAAATACTTAGCAGATAAGAAGGCCGGCAAAACCAAAGGTATATTTGATATACATGTAATTGATGTGTACCTTACCAGTACTCGTAGTAACTCCTGGGTATTTGATACCGGTGCCGTTCCTCATATTTGTAACTCACAGCAGGAGCTGCGGAATAAACGGAGACTGGCGAAGGACGAGGTGACGATGCGCGTCGGGAATGGTTCCAGAGTCGATGTGATCGCCGTCGGCACGCTGCCTCTACATTTACCTACGGGATTAGTTTTGAACCTTAATAATTGTTATTTAGTGCCAAGTTTGAGCATGAACATTGTATCTGGATCTCGTTTAATACGAGATGGCTACTCATTTAAGACTGAGAATAATGGTTGTTCGATTTATATGAGAGATATGTTTTATGGTCATGCTCCGATGGTCAATGGTTTATTCTTAATGAATCTCGAGCGTAATATTACACATGTTCATAGTGTAGATGCCAAAAGATGTAAAGTTGATAACGATAGTCCCACATACTTGTGGCACTGCCGCCTTGGTCACATTGGTGTCAAGCGCATGAAGAAGCTCCATGCCGATGGACTTTTAGAGTCTCTTGATTATGAATCGTTTGACACGTGCGAACCATGCCTCATGGGCAAGATGACCAAGACTCCGTTCTCCGGAACAATGGAGCGAGCAACCAACTTATTGGAAATCATACATATCGATGTGTGCGGTCCAATGAGCGTTGAGGCTCGCGGAGGATATCGTTATGTTCTCACTCTCACTGATGACTTAAGTAGATATGGGTATGTCTACTTAATGAAACACAAGTCTGAGACCTTTGAAAAGTTCAAGGAATTTCAGAATGAGGTGGAGAATCAACGTGACCGAAAGATAAAGTGCCTACGATCAGATCGTGGAGGAGAATATTTAAGTCACGAATTTGGCACACACTTAAGGAAATGTGGAATCGTTTCACAACTCACGCCGCCTGGAACACCTCAGCGAAACGGTGTGTCCGAACATCGTAATCGCACTCTATTGGATATGGTGC
>NW_021272073.1:0-960 GCF_002162155.2 Triticum dicoccoides
TGATAGAGGCCGGGGTGTCCCGATCTTTCGATGAGATGATAACTATCGATTTGGTGGAGACGACTTTGACGATCTGACTACAAACGTGCACGACGTTGCGCCTTAGCAATCGCTAAACCAACTCCGAGAGGTTATTGACCACGCTGGAGCACGATCAACCTGACCACGAAAGTCTATTCCTGCAAGCAATCGAAGAACGAGCAAGAATATGATAAAGCAATCTGAATATTGCGAATATATATGAATTATTGATAATGGTGGGGATCCGGAAGCGGTCTTGGTCTGGTCGTTGGACACAAACGAAGTACACGAAGTTGCAATGGCTAACTTTTAACTAAACAAATCCCCAGGAAAAAGCTACTAGATGGATCTACTTATATAGGAGCAAGGGGTGGCGGCCAAGGAGGTGGGAGGACGTCCCAAGGCAGCCTAAAACTAAATCTAGGTCGTACAAGGCCAATGGGCCCAAGTGGAGGTGATGTAACACCTTTGGTCGTATAGGCTATTTTTAGAGTCCGTATGTGTGGGGAAATAAGAGATAGGGTTGATTTCGGACCCCTCCACCAAGGGCCACGAAATTCCCCCCTCTTCCTCCATATATACAGCCCTTAGGGCATCGTTTAGACTTTGGGTTTTGTTTAGATTAAAAGTTCGCCATAGCTGCAACTTCGCGTACTTCGTTTGTGTTCAACGACCAGACAAAGGCGTCACAGAACCCCACCTTGATCAATAAAGCTTTCATCTTATATTCGCAATATCCAGATTGCAATCTCAGTTTCTTGCTTGTTCTTCGTTTGCTCGCAGGAAACAGACCCTCGTGGTCAGGTTGATCGTGCTCCGGCGTGGTCAATAACCTCTCGGAGTTGGTTTAGCGATTGCTAAGGCGCGACGTCTTCGCACGTTCGTAGTCGGATCGTCAAAGTCGACTTCCACCAAAGCGAAATCCACCATCTCATCGAA
>NW_021272074.1:0-1407 GCF_002162155.2 Triticum dicoccoides
GGGAACACCTGAAGGCTGGCGTCAGAGGAGTCGTTGCCGTCAGCCATGGCGTGGGAGCGGCCGGTCCCCGCGCCGCCCCTCGAGGCCGGAGCGGCAGCCGGGGGGTGGGGCGGGCTATCCTCGGAATCATCATCATCCTCCTCCGAGGGGTTGGGACCGTGGCGTGGGTTCCTGTCGTTGTGCCGACCCGGCCCATCAGAGTCGCCACCCAGGAAGTTGTCGTCGGGGATGCGTGGGCGGCCAACATGGTTGGGCGGCTCGGGGGAGATCCTGAGGTCGAAGCCCTGGTCGTTGAAGAACACCCGGATCTTGGCATGGAGTTTGGACAAGTCAAGGGACTTGACTTTGACGCGCACCTCCTCCTCCTTCCGGAGGGAAAGCTCATCCACCACGACCACCTTGCCAAGGATGCGGGACATGCTTCGGATGACACGCTCCGAGCGTGCGATGTCGGGGAGGCCGGCAATGAGGATCCAAGCCGTGTCAAGGACGGCAACCGCCAAGGGGTCCCGAATCGGCACCGAGATGTCCACCACCAGCTTGTTGAGAGCAAGAGTGATGTCACCACTGCGGGTGCCATATCCGTGGCTGACGGCGTCGGGGAAGATGACCGAGAACTGGTTTCCGTCCATCATGGTGACCTGCCAATCCCAGGTGCATTGGTATAGGTGGTTGAGCTCCGCTTCAAGCATCTCTGGTGACGCCACCCCCTCCCGAATAGAAACAATCGCCTGAAGCGAGGGGGATGGTGGGGGGATGTCCGGCACCTCGATGTGGAAGAAGCCCATGCCCTTAATGCCGTGCCCATACATCATGATCTCCTCCGACACGGGGCGGTCCGGGCATAGGAAGGCCGGGTGTCCCGAGTCCGAGCAAATGTAGCAGCACGGTGGACTGGTGCAGGCGACCTGCGAATGGCCGGCGAGGCCGCAATTGAAGCACTTCTGGAGGTCTTGTGGTTGGTTCCCGGCGTGGGCTGGGTTGGTGGAGGTGGTTGCCGGGTCACGGGTCGGAGCCAGTGGAGGGGCACCACCATTCCCACGACCGAGACCGCGCTTCTTCTTCCTCTTAGCCCCCTGACGGCCGCGGCCTGCCCCATTCGCAGTGGGAGGGAAGGCCGGCTCGTCAAGCCGGTGACGACGGAGCTCGACGACGACGACGTGGCCCTGGAATGGGCGCGCAGGGACTCCATAGCGATGGAGAAGGAGCGTCTGGAGAAGGCGAAGGAGCGCCAGCGCGCCGCCCTGCTTCGCTTCGCGGAGCGTCGACGCGGCCGCGACGAAGGCGGAGTCGTCGTCATCTGCGATAGCGACGACGACGACGACGATGCGCCGCCACCAGTCCGCCATGGCGACGTCGGGCAGGGGTCCAGCAGGGGCGCCCGCGTCAAGGAGGAGAAGGCCGCCG
>NW_021272075.1:0-912 GCF_002162155.2 Triticum dicoccoides
CGCCCGAAGAGCGCCGGCCACCTCCTGCTTCGCCGTGGCAGCCTCCCCGACTCCCTCGCGACGCCACGGAGACGCCTCGACCCCCTCGACCGCCTCTCTCTTCCCCTGGACCCCGTTCCCTCCTCTGCTCTCTCCCTGCACGCGCCCGAGCGGAGCTCGTCGTCGCCGTCGCCGTTCGCCGTAGCCACCGTGCTCCTCACTGCCACCCGAAGTACCCAGGGGATCCGCCCCGACCACCTCTTCCTCCTCGCCGAGAAGCGCACCGCGGGAGCCCCTGCATCGCCGCCATCGCCGTCGTCTTCTACCTCGGACCCGCCGGCCATCTTCGTCAAATTCGTCGGCTCCGGTGCCTCCCCGAGCTCCCCGAGGCCACCGTCACAACCCCTGTGAGCTCCACTCCGTTTCCCCTCCTTCATTTTGTTCGTTCCCGTGCCGTAGCACCCCGGCCATATTCCCGAGCGCCGCCGTCCGCCATGGACGCCGGGCATGGCACTGACGTGCTGTTGCGGCCAGTCCGACGAGCCTAGCGTGCTCCTAGCTGCCCCAGGAGTCCGCATAGCCCCTCAGCCAGCCCCCTAGCGCCCCGTAACCTCGCTCCGCCCAAACCCGAGCTCCGGCAGCCGCCGCGGCCCCCACTCCGGCGAGCTCCGGCCACCCCGCGCCTCCCGCATGCCTCCTTTGGATGCGCGCAAGCAAGGGCAACCCTCTGGTGCCCTTGGCTTGGCCCAAAACCGCTCGCAGCGCCACTCCGGCGAGCTCCCGCCGCAGTTTTGGTCGTCGCCGGCCGAACTCCGGCGACTGCCGACGTGGCACGCCTAATTAGCACTAATGACCCTGTTAAACTAACCCCGTGACACTGACAGTGGGCCCCGTAGCGGGTCAAAGCCCGGGTCAACGCGGGATTAGCCCCTG
>NW_021272076.1:0-997 GCF_002162155.2 Triticum dicoccoides
TGCGGTAGGCACGTGGCACGGTGTACCGGGCGCCCGTTTGGTGTCTCAGGAACCCTGTTCACATCGTTTGGGGCTGTGAGCGAAACTCCGGCCGGATCTCCTCATGGATGGAACCCGAATAGGCGATAAACCTGGACTAGAGACTTGAGTGTTTAGGTAGGCCGTGGCCGACACCCACGTTGGGCTTCCGCTTGAAGGTTGCCGAGTACATGTCGTGTAAACGGCGGTAAGTGGTGAGAGCGTGTGTGAAGAAGTACACCCCTGCAGGGTTAACATCATCTATTCGAATAGCCGTGTCCGCGGAAAAGGACTTCTGGGTTGCTTATATCAGTTCATAGACAAGTGAAAGTGGATACTCTAAAATACGCAAGATAAGCGTGAGTGCTATGGATGGCGTTCTCGTAGGGAGACGGGAGCGGATCCATAGTGGTGTATTGATATGGTGAATTGTGGACTCGTGTGCGCCACCTCAAAGAGTTACTTGCAGTCGTAGTTCAGGATAGCCACCGAGTCAAAGCTGGCTTGCTGCAGTTAAACCCCCACCATCCCTTTTGTTGATAATGATGCATATGTAGATAGTTCTGATGTAAGTCTTGCTGGGTACATTTGTACTCACGTTTGCCTATTTTATGTTTTTGCAGAGAGACTTCAGTCTCACTAGTAATTTCGCGTGATCTTCGACGTTTAGCTTGTTACCTCAGCTACGATCTTGTGCCTCGGCAGGATTGGTAGATAGTCAGGCTTCTCAGCCTTTTTCATTTATAGATGTCTGTACTCAGACATGATAGCTTCCGCTTGTGCTTTGTTTTGTATGCTCTGAATGTTGGGTCATGAGACCCATGTTTGTAATATCTCGCTCCTCGGAGCCTATTGATAAATTACTTGAGTCATAGAGTCATGTTGTGATGCCATGTTGTATTTGCACATATCGAGCATATTGTGTGTATGTTATTGAAATGCTTGGTATGTGTGGGATCTGACCATCTAGTTGTTTATC
>NW_021272077.1:0-1312 GCF_002162155.2 Triticum dicoccoides
GATAGGGATGGATGGATGGATGGGCACCATGTCATCGATCCATGGGAAGAGTTTTGATTGGTCCGGAAAATCAGTGATTTAAAATAGAGCTATTTTGTGAAGCAGCTATCAAAAGTATTTTGCAAACGGGCATCACATAAATTTTCACTCAAGTTAGACCACATTTTATGGATGAGCACTAATTTGTATGCATTTCTGATCTTTGTAGTTATTTTTAATCATTTTTCGAGTGTCCAAAATAAGATTTTTTGTGAAGGACCTATAATATATTTGTTGTAAAATTGGACCAAATCAATTTTCTAAAATACTAGGCCATGTTTAATGCACAATTGACTAAATGGTTGGGTGTCAAAAGTTTTGATCCACCTCTGGTGAAAAAGACAAATTCCTGCCGATTCAGTTGGAAGCGGGTCAAATTAGAACTGCAACTGCCTCATAGTTTGCTCTTTATTTTTTCCAAAAATCATTTCTAGGTACATAAGTATCTATTCAATCAGAGAAACACCAAAAATTGTCCAAGATTCAACCACTAGCTAGGAACGGTCATGCCCGCTGTTTTGACTGCATTTTGAAACGGGCATAAAAAATTCAAAAAAAAAATCAAAAAACTGGAAAACCTTCGCATTGTGTTATTATATGTGGCCAAGTTACCAGGAAAAATAACAAACTTGTACTACGATAATTATTTTTAAAAGTGTTCTCAGAAACGAGCTATCATGCGTGAAGATTCATGGCTTTCAAGCCAAATCATCAATCTTATGGCCACATTCATGGCATAGTTTGTTAAAATGATCTCATATTGTGCAAAAAGGTGCATCTTGGAATTCCAAACAATGTTGCACAATGGAGTTTCCATTTTCTTTGCACGGAAAATTCATTTTCCATTTTTTGAGTGCCCGAAATGAGTTTTTTAAGGACCTACCATATATTTGTTTCAAAATTGGACCTAATCAATTTTATAAAATACTAGGACATATTCAATGCACAATTGACAAAAGAAAAAAGTCCATTTTACTACCCTGAACAAAGTGGGTGGTTCACATTACCCCCTAATCTATTTTTCGGTTCCTTTACCCCCCTAAAAAATCTCATACCAGACAAAAAACACCCTAGGTGGTTTACCCAGACCGGATGGTGACGTGGACATGGTCAAAGGTGGTATTTTACCTGCGGGTGGGTCCCACTCGTCAGTTAAAAAAATCAAAGAAATAGAAGAAAAAAGGGGAGGCCCCTACTGCAGTGGCAGCCGGCCACAGCGGCGGCGGCCAGTGCGTGCGGCACCGGCAGGCGGCCGGGGCGGGCGGAGACAGCG
>NW_021272078.1:0-2317 GCF_002162155.2 Triticum dicoccoides
AAGTACCCCGAGTTAATTTGACAGACATGCCTTATAGGTTGACAAAAGTCATATCACTTTTTTTTGGGAAGATGTCATGAAGTAACATGATATACCTTCTTTCAAACCAATTAACATGTGTTCAAAAAAACAAAAAAATATCAAAAAGTAACACGATAGACCTTCCATTAACATGTGTTCAAAAAAGAAGTACTCCTGCAATACCCAGAGGTTAATTCGAGAACAAGTACCTCGAGGTTAATTTGACAGACATGCCTTATAGGATGACAAAAGTCATAACACTTTTTTTGGAAAGATGTCGTGAAGTAACACGGTAGGCCTTGTTTCATGCCAATTAACATGTGTTCAAAAAGACAAAAAAATATCAGAAAGTAACGCGATAGTCCTTCAATTAACATGTAATCAAAAAACAAGTACTCTCGCAAGACCCAGAGGTTAATTCAAGAACAAGTACCTCGAGGTTAATTTGACACACATGCCTTATAGGTTGACAAAAGTCATATCACTTTTTTTGGAAAGATGTCATGAAGCAACACAGTAGACCTTCTTACAAGCCAATTAACATGTGTTCAATTTTTTTTATCAAAAAGTAACACGATAGACCTTCGATTAACATGCATTGAGAAAAAAAGTACTCCACAAAGACCCAGATGTTAATTCGAGAACAAGTACCTCGAGGTTAATTTGACAAACATGCCTTGTAGGTTGACAAAAGTCATTTCACTTTGTTCGAAACATGACGTGAAGTACCACGATAGACCATCTTTCAAGGCAATTAACATGTGTTCAAAAAACAAAAATTATCAAAAAGTAACGTGATAGACGTTCGATTAACATGTGTTCAAGAAACAAGTACTCCAACAAGACCCAGAGGTTAATTTGAGAACAAGTACCTCGAGGTTAATTTGACAGACATGCCTTATACGTTGACAAAAGTCATATCACTCTTTTTGGAAAGTTGTCGTGAAGTAACATGATAGACCTTCTTCCAAGCGAACTAGCAAGTGTTCAGAAAACAATTTTCTTCAAAAAGTGAGGTGATAGACCTTCGATTAACATGTGTTCAAAAAACAAGTACTCCAACAAGACCCAGATGTTAATTCGAGAACAAGTACCTCGAGGTTAATTTGACAGACATGCCTTATAGGTTGACAAAAGACATATCCCTTCTTTGGAAAGATGTCGTGAAGTAACACGATAGACCATCTTTCCAGGCAATTAACATGTGTTCAAAAAACAAAAAATACTAAAAAATAACGCGATAGACCTATGATTAACATGCATTCAAAAAACAATACTCCAGCCGGACATAGAGGTTAATTCATGAACAAGTAATTTGACAGACATGCCTTATATGTTGACAAAATTCATATCACTTTTTTTGGGAAGATGTCATGAAGTATGATGATAGACCTTCTTTCAAGCAAATAAATGTGTGTACAAAAAAACAAAAAAAATATCTATAAGTAACGCGATAGACCTTTGATTAACATGTGTTCAAAAAACTAGTACTCCAGCAAGACCCAGAGGTTACTTCGAGAACAAGTACCCCGAGTTAATTTGACAGACATGCCTAATAGGTTGACAAAAGTCATATCACTTTTTTTGGAAAGATGTCATGAAGTAACATGATAGACCTTATTTCAAGCCAAATAACATGTGTTCAAAAAAACAAAAAAAATATCAAAAAGTAACGCGATAGACCTTCGATTAACATGTGCTCAAAAAACAAGTACTCCTGCAAGACCCAGAGGTTAATTCGAGAACAAGTACCTCGAGGTTAATTTGACAGACATACCTTATAGGTTGACAAAAGTCATATCACTTTTTTTGTTAAGATGTCGTGAAGTAACACAGTAGACCTTCTTTCAAGCCAATTAACATTTGTTCAGAAAACAAAAAATTTCAAAAAGTAAGGCGATAGACCTTCGATTAACATGTGTTCAAAAAATAAGTACTCTTGTAAGACCCATATGTTAATTCGACAACAAGTACCTCGAGGTTAATTTGACAGACATGCCTTATAGGTTGACAAAAGTCATATCACTTTTTTTTGAAACATGTCGTGAAGTAACACGATAGACCTTCTTTCCAGGCAATTAACATGTGTTCAAAAAACAAAAAATACCAAAAAATAACGCGATAGACTTACGATTAACATGCATTCAAAAAACAAGTACTCCAGCCGGACATAGAGGTTTATTCGAGAACAAGTAATTGGACAGACATGCCTTATAGGTTGACAAAATTCATATCACTTTTTTGGGAAGATGTCATGAAGTAACATGATAGACCTTCTTTCAACCCAATTAACATG
>NW_021272079.1:0-1082 GCF_002162155.2 Triticum dicoccoides
CAATATGAGGCAAGCATTCCTCCCACATTTTCTTATTATTCTTCAAAACAGCCCTAAGCATAGTAGACAACGTTCTATTGACTACTTCAGTTTGTCCATCAGTTTGGGGGTGACAAGTAGTACTAAAAAGCAGTTTAGTCCCCAACTTAGCCCATAAACATCTCCAAAAGTGGCTAAGAAATTTAGTATCACGATCTGAAACAATAGTATTTGGCACACCATGCAAGCGAATAATTTCACGAAAGAACAAATCAGCAACATTAACAGCATCATCGCTTTTATGACATGGTATAAAGTGTGCCATTTTCGAGAATCTATCCACGACAACAAATATGCTATCCCTCCCCTTCTTTGTTCGAGGTAAACCTAAAACAAAGTCCATAGATATATCCTCCCAAGGAACACTAGGTACAGGCAAAGGCATATCTAAACCATGAGGATTGAGGCGTGACTTAGCTTTTTGACATGTAGTGCAGCGAGCAATAAAACGCTCAACATCCCGTCTCATCTTTGGCCAAAAGAAATGTGTAGCAAGTACGTCCTCCGTCTTCTTCACGCCAAAGTGTCCCATTAATCCTCCTCCATGCGCCTCCTGCAACAACAAAAGACGAACGGAGCTAGCTGGAATGCATAGCTTGTTAGCACGAAACACAAATCCATCGTTAACAACAAACTTGTTCCACATTCCTCCTTCTTTACAATTATGCATTACATCTTTAAAATCAGCATCATGCACATATTGATCTTTGATGGTCTCCAAACCAAATATTTTGAAGTCAAGTTGTGAAAGCATAGTATAGCGACGAGACAAAGCATCAGCAATAACATTTTCTTTTCCCTTCTTGTGTTTAATGACATAAGGGAAAGTCTCAATGAATTCAACCCATTTAGCATGTCTACGATTCAGTTTAGCTTGACTTTTAATATGTTTCAATGATTCATGATCAGAATGTATAACAAATTCTTTGGGCCATAAATAATGTTGCCATGTTTCTAAAGTCCGAACAAGAGCATATAATTCTTTATCATAAGTAGAATAATTCAGACTAGGCCCACTCAATTTTTCAGAAAAGTATGCAACA
>NW_021272080.1:0-1080 GCF_002162155.2 Triticum dicoccoides
GCACGTATGCATGACTGACTTGGGATGATTCCAGGGAAACAAAACAATCTTCCTCAAATTCATGGCGGCAACTTGCATCATATGCACATGAATTAGGGAAAATCACTACTTTCATTCAAACATATGCTTCATGAACGAAACACGAAGAAATGCTTACACAAGTTTCCAACACTAGGTTGATGTTCAACATGATTCATGGGGGGAGACAAAATGCTACTGATGGGCTCAACAGCAACTCATCGGAATTTCCATATCACTGGACTTCCACCATCATGTGAACACGGTGATAGCATTGGTCAGACCAAAGATGTAATGGTGTATGCTCGAGGGATCAACCACGAGTAGGACAACATTACGAGCATCGTTGGTACTGATTTGATTTGACGATAGCCCACACTCAAATCAAGGGATTGATAAGACAATAGGTCCAGCAACTGATCACAGGGACCAATCGATGAAGATATCATATTTCTTCAACACACACTACACAAGAATATCCCTTTGGAACGAACTAAGTCAGACAAGTTTTTATCTTCCAACTCTCCAAGTTGTTGTCCAGCTTAACCAACTAGCTCAGGGATATCTAACACCGATTCTTGAAAAGAAGGTGGTTCATAAGAAACCAACTTGATCACGGGCTCAACATAACGGTCAGGTGACGACCTGGTAGTACTTCCGAGAAGATCTTCGGAAAATCACGAACCACCGATATGTTACTAAGCTCGAGAACAATCTTGCTTTTCAGGGCAAGATGATATGATCAAATGAGCGAGGACTTGACAAATCCTAACTCATCAATCAAAGAGTGCACCAAGAAATAAGGACTAGGTAGCACGATCAATCTTAGAATGGTGATTCAATAACCAACATACTAAGAATAAAATTATTATCCTTTAACTACCAAGCAACGAGGTTGCTAGGAGTATTGATTTCACACATCACAATTCATTTGTCGGTATTCCGGTTGCATCAACACGGAACCGAGGAATGAAAAAGGATGGCGAGAAGTATCACTATGTCAAGAATTCACAAAAGGTGGTGCAATTCTCATGAAATTCCTGTCATAAAGAAGGTAATACT
>NW_021272081.1:0-1985 GCF_002162155.2 Triticum dicoccoides
TCCTACTCGTGTTGTATTGACGGGATGGGGTGTACAGAGTTCAAGGATGATATCAAGGATCATAGGTATACCAACGGATGACGAATAATGTCTATACCGACTAGCCCGGCCGTGACTTAAGGATACCGATGTTCCAGGGTTGCAGAGTAGTAGTCAGTTCTAAGGCGGTTGGAGAGTCCTCCTCGCATACAACCTCCTTGTCTTGAACATCAAGTATAGATGGCGTGTTCCTTTTAGAGGGTTACCAACCCAGGTTGTGGGCCTAGGCCATGCAGTGGCCCAGGGGGCCTTGGGCTGACTTTCGGCGTCCTGGAATACCCCTAGTGCGGGACATGGTTAATTTTATTACCATACCGCTAGCCGCTAGGAGTGTGAGGACGAGACTAACATGTAAGGGGAGCCTCCTATTATTTTAGAAATGCTAGGAGAACATGCACATAGATAGCGCATTGCACCTAATTAAGCGTGTGCGCTTGCTTGAATTTCCGTGCGGCTTGTGAGTTTAGACACTTGTCGTGGCCTAGACTCCATTGTTTATTATTATTATTATTATTATTATTATTATTATTATTATTATTATTATTATTATTATTATTATCTGTTTATTAAGCGAATCACACCTTTGCAAAAACATTAGGCATGGTTGGTTTTGTTTCAACCATATGCAGTGTATGTGTAGAGACATCGTCCTCATTTTTATACTATAGCGCCCTCCCCCAATAATTTGCTAGAAAAAGCTGACAATGCAACATCTCACAGCAAATACGATGAATAATGAGGTGGAACCAATAAACAAAGAGTTGCCAGATGAAAAAAAGCTCATCAAGTTGAAGCATTCTACCTGCAGTTCGGGCGCGTATGTACTCCCGATAACCACTAGAGCGATAAAACATTCTACCTGCAGTTCGGGCGCGGAAAAAAACAACACAAGAAAAGTTATGACGTGGCAATGCCGCGTGTACCTGACAACTAAGGGCATGTACAATAATGCTATCTTATGAGTGTCATGCAGGATAAATGATGAGGTGAAGGAGATGGAACTCATAAGAAAAAAAACAAAGAGATGACCCATTATAGACATTTTTTTATCATCTCTAAATTACACGCAAGACTTGAAATAAGACTATCTTATCAACCATTGTACATGCCATAAGAGTGACATGATAGATCGTTAGATGATACTAGTAAGTATGCACGTGCAACGCACGTCTATAATATAGACAATAAGTAGTAAAGTTCATCTATTAAGAGCCTGTTCGGTGTTTGTAATCCACTGGCTCCAGGAAATCCTATGCTCTGGCTCCTCCAAGCGAGCTCCAGCCTACGCTCCGGCTCCTCCAAGCGAGCTCAAGCTCGCAAGATCGCTCTGCTCCGCTCTGTCGACTCCAGGGAGTTGCAGCGTTCGGGCCGGCTCCGTCGGCTCCCAGAGCAGAGTTGTGGAGTGGAGTGGATCCGAACAGGCCCTAAGCCGGCATTTGTCTATTTGATGACAGGTCATCACTGATGGTATTAGGAGTTCGTGTTACAAGATGAGTTTGGTCTTGTGAAAACGAGAGAAAAGAGACTGTCCATGCCCATCAACATCAAACAAGAGAAGGCTTGAAAAAGTTGTTAACTACCGTAATCAAAGAGAGGGGACCAACTTGATAGAAAACCGAGGAACTGCATTCTTGAAGTCGTTTCATTGAGAAAAAGCAAGTTAAATTCATGTACCACCAACTTGGCACGGGAATCAAGAAGCAAGCAAGTCAGTACTCTCTCTTCTGGCGATGAGAGGGATGAGTAAATTCAGTGCGACTAACAAGGACGGGTATTTAACTCTGCCGGCCGGGCTACAAATAATAATCAGTGGTTAACATCCCTTGGCAATGCGTTAGTCCGTTTGGCTCCCATGTGCATGCATGCAGCCGTGTACCCAGCCTATCCATGATTTTTGGGCTCGCGCATCCAACCATCAGCCAGGAAGGAAGGGAGGGCTTTGGTCG
>NW_021272082.1:0-1024 GCF_002162155.2 Triticum dicoccoides
GCTCAAGAGGTAGTACTTCATCGAGTTCTACTTTCCTCCCACTTACTTCTTTCGAGAGAAACTCTTTTTCCAGAAAGCATCCGTTCTTGGCTACAAAGATCTTGCCTTCGGATCTTAAGTAGAAGGTATACCCTACAGTTTCCTTAGGGTATCCTATGAATACGCATTTTTCCGACTTGGGTTCGAGCTTTTCAGGTTGAAGTTTCTTGACATAAGCTTCGCATCCCCAAACTTTTAGAAACGACAGCTTAGGTTTCTTTCCAAACCATAATTCATACGGTGTCGTCTCAACGGATTTAGACGGTGCCCTATTTAAAGTGAATGTAGCTGTCTCTAGAGCGTATCCCCAAAATGATAGTGGTAAATCGGTAAGAGACATCATAGACCGCACCATATCCAATAGAGTGCGATTACGATGTTCGGACACACCGTTTCGCTGAGGTGTTCCAGGCGGCGTGAGTTGTGAAACGATTCCACATTTCTTTAAGTGTGTACCAAATTCGTGACTTAAGTATTCTCCTCCACGATCTGATCGTAAGAATTTTATCTTTCGGTCATGTTGATTCTCCACCTCATTCTGAAATTCCTTGAACTTTTCAAAGGTCTCAGACTTGTGTTTCATTAAGTAGACATACCCATATCTACTCAAGTCATCTGTGAGAGTGAGAACATAACGATATCCTCCGCGAGCCTCAACGCTCATTGGACCACACACATCGGTATGTATGATTTCCAACAAGTTGGTTGCTCGCTCCATTGTTCCGGAGAACGGAGTCTTGGTCATTTTGCCCAAGAGGCATGGTTCGCACGTGTCAAACGATTCATAATCAAGAGACTCTAAAAGTCCATCGGCATGGAGCTTCTTCATGCGCTTGACACCAATGTGACCAAGGCGGCAGTGCCACAAGTATGTGGGACTATCGTTATCAACTTTAAATCTTTTGGCATCTACACTATGAACATGTGTAATATTACGCTCGAGATTCATTAAGAATAAACCATTGACCATCGGAGCATGACCATA
>NW_021272083.1:0-1041 GCF_002162155.2 Triticum dicoccoides
AGGGAGTCCGGCCGAGGTTTCCCATACGGCCCCGAACGATGTGAACAGGGTTCCCGAGATACCTAACGGGTATTCGGTACACCCGGCCACGTACCTACCGCATCACAGCCCACCCCTACGGTCAGCACTGTCCACGGCCTCCAGTAGGCTACAAACACCAGAAACTACTTGCAACTCCTGGACGGAGAACTAGGGTGAATAAGAAGCCGAGAGGGTCCATTGGTTTCGGGCCCAATGCATGGTAGTAGCTGATTCTTAAATCACACATACAGATCTCAGTGCTTAAGGTCGGCTTCAATGAAACAACCCACCATGTACTCCTACATGGCCTTTCATCGATACCTTTACCAAATCGTGTTCACCACACCACTCTCATTACTGACATAATCATTTCACTCCAGCCCATCACCCAGATGAACCAGACCTGACACGACTCTAAGCATAGTAGGCATAGCAAGGTAGGAACAACACATACATATGGCTCAAGCAACTCCTACACATGCTAGTGGGTTTCATCTAGTTACTGTGGCAATGACAGGTCATGCAGAGGAAATGGGTTCAACTACCATAGCACACAGCAGTTTGAATCGCGTTGTCTTAATGCAGTAAAAGAGAGCAGGAGCGAGAACATGGGATTGTATCGATATGATCAAATGGTTGGTTGCTTGCCTGATGGTTCGATGCACTGATACGGTTCTTCGTTAGGGTAATCACGGTACTCCTCGGGGACAGAACCTGTCGCAGAGAGCACCGATACACAAACATCACCAAACAATGTGCAACAATATGATGCATGCATGAAACATGGCAATATGAGTGTATTGGGCTAATGCAACTAAAACCAGAAGGGTTTGAACAAATTTGAATCAAGGATTCAAATTTCAAATTCAAATATGGTCTTTTAAAGTGCTTTTCCTTGTTCTGCTTAAAACATCAATTTAACTTGTTTGATCATGCATGAAAATAGTACAGATGGATAGATTGGATTTTTCTGATCATTTTTCATATATAATTTGTCCAATTTGGAGTTACAGAATAAAA
>NW_021272084.1:0-764 GCF_002162155.2 Triticum dicoccoides
GCCAAAATTGCGATTGTTGATGACCGACACATCAGCACACCTTGGGGTTTAATAACTATGGAAATCGCTTCGGGACCCCAAAACATGGAGTAATAGTCCACGAAACGGGCCAGAATTGGCCAAAATGCGAGTGTTTATGATTGACACGTAAACACATCCCAGGGTTCGTTAATTGTGGAAATCATTCTAGGACCCCAAACAGTGAGTAATAGTCCCTGAAACGGACCAGAACCGGCCAAAATTGTGATTTTTGATGACCATCACGTAAACGCACCCCAGGGTTCGTTAATCGTGGAAATCACTCTGGGACCCCAGAACAGTGAGTAATAGTCCATGAAACGGCCAGAATCGGCCAAAAATGTGAGTGTTGATGACCGACACATAAACGTACCCCAGGGTTCGTTAATCGTGGAAATCACTCTAGGACCACAAAACAGTGAGTAATAGTCCGTGAAACGGGCCAAAATCAGCCAAAATTGCGATTGTTGATGACCGACACATCAGCGCACCTTGGGGTTCAATAACTATGGAAATCACTTCGGGACCCCAAAACATTTAGTAATAGTCCACGAAACGGGTCAGACTCGGCCAAAACTGCGAGTGTTTATGACCGACATGTAAACACATCCCAGGGTTCGTTAATTGTGGAAATCACTCTAGGACCCCAAAACAATGAGTAATAGTCCCTGAAACGGACCAGAATCGGCCAAAATTGCGATTTTCGATGACCGACACGTAAATGCACCCCAGGGTTCGTTAATCGT
>NW_021272085.1:0-1625 GCF_002162155.2 Triticum dicoccoides
CGTCGGGGTCCCGGTGTAGAGCGTCGATGGACACAGGTATAAAACCCTCCCGCCCGTGTGTTGTAGCGGACAGGGGTGACGAGTTCGTGCTCATGGAAGTGACGTTGGAGCGTCTGAGAAAAAACATCCCGTGTCCACGGTGTGCCTCTTCTTCTCCTTCCACCTCGTCGTCGTTGGTTCGTGCCACGACCGGAGAGAGAGAGATCCATGCGAGGGAGAAGAGGGCGAGAGCTAGTGCTAGTCGGTTCCAATATAAGTGTCCATCGTCAACACACGTGGTTTTGCCAATTCTAAGCCGTTTCGTGGATTATTACTCACCGTTTTGGGGTCCCAAAGATTTTTCCATAGTGTTTGAACCCCAAGGTGCGCTTACGTGTCGGTCATCAACACTCGTAGTCTTGGCCGATTCTGGCCCGTTTCGTGTACTATTACTCACCGTTTTGGAGTCCCAGAGTGATTTCCATGATTGATGAACCCCGGGGTGCGTTTATGTGTCGGTCATCAACACTCGCGGTTTTTGTCGATTCTGACCCGTTTCATGGACTAGTACTCACTGTTTTGGGGTCCCGAAGCGATTTCCATAGTTGCTGAACCCGTAAGGGGCGCCTACGTGTCGGTCATCAACACCCGCAGTTTTGGTCGATTATGGCCAGTTTCGTGGACTATTACTCATTGTTTTTGGATCCCGGAGTGATTTCCACGATTGATGAACCCCAAGGCGAGTTTACGTGTTGGTCATCAACACTTGCGGTTTTTGTTGATTTTGTCCCGTTTTGTGGACTATTCCTAACTATCTTGGGGTCCCAAAGCAATTTCCATGGTTTTTGAACCCAAAGGTGCGCTTACGTGTCGGTCATCAACAATCGCAGTTTTGTTCGATTCTGGTCCGTTTCGTGCACAATTACTCACCGTTTTGTGGTCCTAAAGCGATTTCCATGATTGACAATCCCCGGGGTGCGTTTACATGTCCGTCGTCAACACTCACAGTTTTGGCCAATTCTGACCCGTTTCGTGGACTATTACTCACTGTTTTGGGGTCCCGAAGCGATTTCCATAGCTTTTGAACTCCCAAGGTGCGCTTACGTGTCGGTCATTAATAATCGCAGTTTTGGCCGATTCTGGTCCGTTTCGTGCACAATTACTCACCGTTTTGGTGTCCAAAAGCGATTTCCACGATTGACGATCCCCGGGGTGTGTTTACATGTCCGTCGTCAACTCTCACAGTTTTGGCCAATTCGGACCCGTTTCGTGGACTATTACTCACGATTTTGGGGTCCAGAAGCGATTTTCATAGTTGTTGAACCCGCAAGGTGCGCTTACGTGTCGGTCATCAACACTTGCAGTTTTGGCCAATTCTGGCCCGTTTTGTGGACTATTACTCACTGTTTTTTGTGTCCCGAAGTGATTTCCATGATTGACGAACCCCAGGGTGCGTTTACGTGTTGGTCATCAACACTCATGGTTTTTGTCGATTCTGGCCCGTTTCGTGGACTATTACTCACTGTATTGGGGTGCCAAAGCGATTTCCATGGTTGTTGAACCCAAAGGTGCGCTTACGTGTCGGTCATCAACAATCACAGTTTTGGCCGATTCTGGTCCGTTTCGTGCACAATTGCTCACAATTT
>NW_021272086.1:0-885 GCF_002162155.2 Triticum dicoccoides
AAGAAAAAGGAAAAAGGAAGAAGAAGAAAGAAGGAAGAAGAAAACAAAAGAAAAACAGAAGAAAAACAAGAAAAAGGAAGAAAAAAGGAAAAAGGAAGAAAAAAAGAAAAAGGAAGAAAACAACAGAAGAAAAAAAGAAAGAAGAAAAAAAGGAAGAAGAAAAAAAGAAAGAAGAAAGAAAGAAGAAAGAAAAAGGAAGAAGAAAAAACAAGAAAGAAAAAGGAAGAAGAAGAAAGAAAGAAGAAGAAAACAAAAGAAAAACAGAAGAAAAACAAGAAAAAGGAAGAAAAAAGGAAAAAGGAAGAAAACAACAGAAGAAAAAAAGAAAGAAGAAAAAAAGAAAGAAGAAAAAAAAAGGAAGAAGAAAATCACAATGTTTTTGTATCCATAAACATTTTATGATTCATTTTTTGAAATATTTTTTTGTTTTGATGAATTTTTTTGTGTCTAATAAAATCAATTTTTTGAAATACACGAATAATTTTTAAATTCACGAATATGTCATGAATCAGTGAAAAAATTAAATACGTGAACTATTCTGAAATCCCTAAACATTTTTTGAATACACAATATGTTTTTATTCCTGTTTTTTCCACAAAATCATCAACATTTTTTGAAAACCTTTTTTTTTGCAAAATCACAATGTTTTTGTATCCATGAACATTTTATGATTCATTTTTTTGAATTCACATACATTTTATGATTTCTCAAATATCTTTTTTCATTGCTATATTTTGATATACTGAATTGTTTTAAAGATGAAAAGGATAAAAACAGGAAAAGAAAAAATGAAATGAAATGAAAAAGAAAAGAAAAAAGAGTGTGGCCAGCACCCCCCGCCCTGCACATGGGCCATCCCGACCCCACATATATTCGTCTCCATCC
>NW_021272087.1:0-1021 GCF_002162155.2 Triticum dicoccoides
GAAAAAGGAAGAAAAAAAGAAAAAGGAAGAAAACAACAGAAGAAAAAAAGAAAGAAGAAAAAAAAGGAAGAAGAAAAAAAGAAAGAAGAAAGAAAGAAGAAAGAAAAAGGAAGAAGAAAAAACAAGAAAGAAAAAGGAAGAAGAAGAAAGAAAGAAGAAGAAAACAAAAGAAAAACAGAAGAAAAACAAGAAAAAGGAAGAAAAAAGGAAAAAGGAAGAAAACAACAGAAGAAAAAAAGAAAGAAGAAAAAAAGAAAGAAGAAAAAAAAAGGAAGAAGAAAATCACAATGTTTTTGTATCCATAAACATTTTATGATTCATTTTTTTGAATTCACATACATTTTTTTGTAGCCACTCTACTCCAAGCTCTGTTCGGACAATTTGTTTATACGGAGAGGGGCGGCGAGGGGGGCGGCGATGCGCGCGGTGTTTTTTTAGGGATCGAGAGGGGACGGCGAGGGTTATAAATGTGTTGTCCTCGCCTCCCCTCTCCGTGACGCCGTCGTCTGCCGCCCTGTCTCGCGCTCTACCGCGACACCCTCTCCCACCCCTTCCTCGCCCCCTCCTTTCGCCAAAGAATATATTTATGCGGAAGTTAGACATGAGCATCACTTCAAACATTACTATGTACAAATTGAACTGAGTGAATTGTTCCAGCTTTTCAATCTGCGCGAGCTCGATAAATCTATCATCAGTTGCTACGTTCTGTAAGTGATTTATTAATTTCTACCCCATCTCGTTCATATTGCCTGCACTATATATATGTCCTAACTATATTGTTGTGTCCGCTATTATACATGCAGAATGAAGATTAAGGAATGCAGAGTAAGGAACATCCATGATGTTGGGTTCATTGACCCACACATCGTTAATGGACATGTGTTGGAGCGTTACCCCGCCGACGTGGAGGCAGACCTGTGGCAGTTTCTTACAAAGCAGGAACTCAAAAGTGATATTCTATTTCCTTACCATTTTGAGTGAGTGTTTCTGTCTTGAGCACATTCTCTTTTGTTTACTCCAT
>NW_021272088.1:0-1705 GCF_002162155.2 Triticum dicoccoides
GGTTTCCATGATCTTGATGATTGCTCTCTAAATTTGCACCTTGCAGATTCCACCGTTAAAAAGCTAATGGGAAGAATCAATGATGTTATAATTCTTGCAAATAGAAATTTGGTGCCCGTTGATTTTATCATTCTTGATATAGATTGCAATCTTTCTTGCCCTATTATTCTTGGTAGACCTTTCCTTAGAACGATTGGTGCGATTATTGATATGAAGGAAGGGGATATTAGATTCCAATTTCCATTAAAGAAAGGCATGGAGCACTTTACATGAAAGAAAGTCAAATTACCTTATGAATCTATCATGCGAGCTACCTATGAATCAAGTGCCAAAGATGGCACTACTTAGATCTATCTTCGCTTTTATGCCTAGCTAGGGGCGTTAAACGATAGCGCTAGTTGGGAGGCAACCCAATTTTCTTTGTTTTTTTTGTTTTTGTTCCTGTTTAGTAATAAATTTTGAATCTACTTTCTGTTTAGATGTGTTTTAATGTTTTAATTAGTGTTTGTGCCAAGTAGAACCTATAGGATAACCTATGATGATAGTTGATTTGATTCTGCTGAAAAACAGAAACTTTGCACTCAAGAGAAAAAATCAATAAATCACAGAAACGAGATTTTGCATTGATTCTTTTTTATGATGTTCAATAAATAAATTGTTTAGGACTTCCTATTTTGGTAGGAGTTTTAAGGTTCCATAAGTTTGCGTTAGTTACAGATTGCTACAGACTGTTCTGTTTTTGACAGGTTCTGTTTTTCGTGTGTTGTTTGCTTATTTTGATGCATCTATGGCTAGTATGTAAGGGTATGAACCATAGAGAACTTGGAATACAGTAGTTTTATCACCAATTTAAATAAATAATGAGTTCATTACAGTACCTTATGTGGTGGTTTTGTTTTCTTTCACTAACGGAGCTTATGAGATTTCCTGTTGAGTTTTGCGGCTTCTCTCAAGATAGCATACTAGTGAAACCTATGCCCCCCCCGGGTCTATCTTTTAACATATAAGCTTTCAATCTACTTTTATTTGCATCTTTATTTTCTGCATCTATATTATAAAATACCAAAAATATATTTATCTTATCATATTATCTCTATCAGATCTCACTTTCGCAAGTGGCCGTGAAGGGATTGACAACCCCTTTATCTAGAGTATTAAGTTCATGAAGAACAGAGTAACGCATTAAGAAAGATGACATGATGTAGAGGGATAAACTCATGCAATATGATATAAACCCCATCTTTTTATCCTTGATGGCAACAATACAATACGTGCCTTGCTGCCCCTGCTGTCACTAGGAAAGTACACTACAAGATTGAACCCAAAGCTAAGCACTTCTCCCATTGCAAGAAAGATCAATCTAGTAGGACAAACCAAACTGATAATTCAAAGAGACTTGCAAAGATAACTTAATCACACATAAAAGAATTCAGAGGAGATTCAAATATTTCTCATAGATAAACTTGATCATAAACCCACAATTCATCGGATCTCGACAAACACACCGAAAAAAGAGTTACATCAAATAGATCTCCAAGAAGAGGAAGGAGAAATTTGTATTGAGAATCAAAGAGAGAGAAGAAGCCATCTAGCTAATAACTATGGACCCGAAGGTCTGTGGTAAACTACTCACAATTCATCGGAGAGGCCTTGGAGATGATGTAGAAGCCCTCCGTGATCTATTCCCCCTCCGACGGAGCACCGA
>NW_021272089.1:0-1276 GCF_002162155.2 Triticum dicoccoides
ATCCTTCTTATCCGCCAAATACTTGGGGCAGTTCCGCTTTCAGTGTCCAGTCTGCTTGCAGTAGAAGCACTTAGTTTCAGGCTTAGGTCTAGACTTGGGTTTCTTCTCTTGAGCAGCAACTTGCTTGCTGTTCTTTTTGAAGTTCCCCTTCTTCTTCCCTTTGCCCTTTTTCTTGAAACTGGTGGTCTTGTTAACCATCAACACTTGATGCTCCTTCTTGATTTCTACCTCCGCGGCTTTTAGCATCGCGAAGAGCTCGGGAATAGTCTTGTTCATCCCTTGCATATTATAGTTCATCACGAAGCTCTTGTAGCTTGGTGGCAGTGATTGAAGAATTCTGTCAATGACACTATCATCAGGAAGATTAACTCCCAGTTGAATCAAGTGATTATTATACCCAGACATTTTGAGTATATGTTCAATGACAGAACTATTCTTTTTCATCTTGCAGCTATAGAACTTATTGGAGACTTCATATCTCTCAATCCGGGCATTTGCTTGAAATATTAACTTCAACTCCTGGAACAACTCATATGCTCCATGACGTTCAAAACGTCGTTGAAGACCCGGTTCTAAGCCGTAAAGCATGGCACACTGAACTATCGAGTAGTCATCAGCTTTGCTCTACCAGACGTTCTTAACGTCGTCAGTTGCATCAGCAGCAGGCCTGGCACCCAGCGTTGCTTCCAGGACGTAAATTTTCTGTGCAGCAATGAGGATAATCCTCAGGTTACGGACCCAGTCCGTGTAATTGCTACCATCATCTTTCAACTTTGCTTTCTCAAGGAACGCATTAAAATTCAAGGGAACAACAGCACGAGCCATCTATCTACAAACAAACATAGACAAGCAAAATACTATCAGGTACTAAGTTCATGATAAATTTAAGTTCAATTAATCATATTACTTAAGAACTCCCACTTAGACAGACATCTCTCTAGTCATCTAAGTGATCACGTGATCCAAATCAACTAAACCATGTCCGATCATCACGTGAGATGGAGTAGTTTCAATGGTGAACATCACTGTGTTGATCATATCTACTATATGATTCACGTTCGACCTTTCGGTCTCCGTGTTCCGAGGCCATATCTGTATATGCTAGGCTCGTCAAGTATGACCTGAGTATTCCGCGTGTGCAACTGTTTTGCACCCGTTGTATTTGAACGTAGAGCCTATCACACCCGATCATCACGTGGTGTCTCAGCACGAAGAACTTTCGCAACGGTGCATACTCAGGGAGAACACTTCTTGATTATTAGTGAGAGATCATCTT
>NW_021272090.1:0-1276 GCF_002162155.2 Triticum dicoccoides
ATCCTTCTTATCCGCCAAATACTTGGGGCAGTTCCGCTTTCAGTGTCCAGTCTGCTTGCAGTAGAAGCACTTAGTTTCAGGCTTAGGTCTAGACTTGGGTTTCTTCTCTTGAGCAGCAACTTGCTTGCTGTTCTTTTTGAAGTTCCCCTTCTTCTTCCCTTTGCCCTTTTTCTTGAAACTGGTGGTCTTGTTAACCATCAACACTTGATGCTCCTTCTTGATTTCTACCTCCGCGGCTTTTAGCATCGCGAAGAGCTCGGGAATAGTCTTGTTCATCCCTTGCATATTATAGTTCATCACGAAGCTCTTGTAGCTTGGTGGCAGTGATTGAAGAATTCTGTCAATGACACTATCATCAGGAAGATTAACTCCCAGTTGAATCAAGTGATTATTATACCCAGACATTTTGAGTATATGTTCAATGACAGAACTATTCTTTTTCATCTTGCAGCTATAGAACTTATTGGAGACTTCATATCTCTCAATCCGGGCATTTGCTTGAAATATTAACTTCAACTCCTGGAACAACTCATATGCTCCATGACGTTCAAAACGTCGTTGAAGACCCGGTTCTAAGCCGTAAAGCATGGCACACTGAACTATCGAGTAGTCATCAGCTTTGCTCTGCCAGACGTTCTTAACGTCGTCAGTTGCATCAGCAGCAGGCCTGGCACCCAGCGTTGCTTCCAGGACGTAACTTTTCTGTGCAGCAATGAGGATAATCCTCAGGTTACGGACCCAGTCCGTGTAATTGCTACCATCATCTTTCAACTTTGCTTTCTCAAGGAACGCATTAAAATTCAACGGAACAACAGCACGAGCCATCTATCTACAAACAAACATAGACAAGCAAAATACTATCAGGTACTAAGTTCATGATAAATTTAAGTTCAATTAATCATATTACTTAAGAACTCCCACTTAGACAGACATCTCTCTAGTCATCTAAGTGATCACGTGATCCAAATCAACTAAACCATGTCCGATCATCACGTGAGATGGAGTAGTTTCAATGGTGAACATCACTGTGTTGATCATATCTACTATATGATTCACGTTCGACCTTTCGGTCTCCGTGTTCCGAGGCCATATCTGTATATGCTAGGCTCGTCAAGTATGACCTGAGTATTCCGCGTGTGCAACTGTTTTGCACCCGTTGTATTTGAACGTAGAGCCTATCACACCCGATCATCACGTGGTGTCTCAGCACGAAGAACTTTCGCAACGGTGCATACTCAGGGAGAACACTTCTTGATTATTAGTGAGAGATCATCTT
>NW_021272091.1:0-1741 GCF_002162155.2 Triticum dicoccoides
AAAACCGGCCAATTTCGTCGCGGCGACCGTCCGTGGCTAGGGTTTGAGCCGTGCAAATCTGTTGTCGATTCTGTGATGGAATGCCTACCTGTGAAGCTAAAAAGCATTTTTAGTGAAAATAACGGGCAAGCTATGGAGGACCCGCAGTTCGAATTCTAGCCGGTTCCAGCTGAATCGGCCGAAGGTGGTCCGAATTGCCGGGAGTAGCTACGAGGGTCGGAAATGCATGCTTTTTGGCGACCGTCCGTAAAATAGGGTCTACTTTGAGATAGACATGGAATGGCGCCGTTTGGGGTGCCCCTCCTTGTAGCCGCTTCACGAAAAACGCATGTCTTTTGCATTCAAAAAATGAAAAACGGTTTTTTTTGTTAAACAAGTTGGAACCTCGCTTTGGCAACATTGTTTGCCATCACAAGATGGAGGCATGCGCCCAATTTGGGCATATTATCAGAAACTATTCAACGGATGCGGCCATATCATTGCTAGTTTGGCTTGAAAGCCATGAATCTTCGTTCATGGTAGGTCATTTTTGAGAACACTTTTTCAAGAAAACATTCGTATTTCAAGTTTAGTATTGTTTCTAGTTGGTAGGCCACATTTGATGATGTGACGCGGAGGTCTCCCTTTTTTTGATTTTTTTTGAATTTTTTACGGTGTTTTCAAAAACTGGTCGATTTCGTCGCGGCGACCGTCCGTGGCTAGGGTTTGAGCCGTGCAAATCTGTTGTCGATTCTGCGATGGAATGCCTACCTGTGAAGCTAAAAAGCATTTTTAGTGAAAATAACGGGCAAGCTATGGAGGACCCGCAGTTCGAATTCCAGCCGGTTCCAGCTGAATCGGCCGAAGGTGGTCCGAATTGCCGGGAATAGCTACGAGGGTCGGAAATGCATGCTTTTTGGCGACCATCCGTAAAATAGGGTCTACTTTGAGATAGACATGGAATGGCGCCGTTTGGGGTGCCCCTCCTTGTAGCCGCTTCACGAAAAACGCATGTCTTTTGCATTTAAAAAATGAAAAACGGTTTTTTTTGTTAAACAAGTTGGAACCTCGCTTTGGCAACATTGTTTGCCACCACAAGACGGAGGCATGCGCCCAATTTGGGCATATTATCATAAACTATTCAACGGATGCGGCCATATCATTGCTAGTTTGGCTTGAAAGCCATGAATCTTCGTTCATGGTAGGTCGTTTTTGAGAACACTTTTTCAAGAAAACATCCGTATTTCAAGTTTAGTATTTTTTCTAGTTGGTAGGACACATTTGATGATGTGACGCGGAGGTCTCCCATTTTTTTGATTTTTTTTAATTTTTTACGGTGTTTTCAAAAACCGGCCAATTTCGTCGCGGCGACCGTCCGTGGCTAGGGTTTGAGCCGTGCAAATCTGTTGTCGATTCTGTGATGGAATGCCTACCTGTGAAGCTAAAAAGCATTTTTAGTGAAAATAACGGGCAAGCTATGGAGGACCCGCAGTTCGAATTCTAGCCGGTTCCAGCTGAATCGGCCGAAGGTGGTCCGAATTGCCGGGAGTAGCTACGAGGGTCGGAAATGCATGCTTTTTGGCGACCGTCCGTAAAATAGGGTCTACTTTGAGATAGACATGGAATGGCGCCGTTTGGGGTGCCCCTCCTTGTAGCCGCTTCACGAAAAACGCATGTCTTTTGCATTCAAAAAATGAAAAACGGTTTTTTTTGTTAAACAAGTTGGAACCTCGCTTTGGCAACATTGTTTGCCATCACAAGA
>NW_021272092.1:0-2353 GCF_002162155.2 Triticum dicoccoides
TCGTGGTTTACCTCGATAATATACTCATCTACTCCAAGAACGAGGAAGAACATGCCGAACATCTAAGGCTAGTGTTGAAGAAACTTCGAGAGCATCGTCTTTATGCCAAATTCTCTAAATGTGAATTTTGGTTGTCAGAAGTGACCTATCTGGGTCATGTAATATCTGGCAAAGGTATTGTTGTTAACCCTGAGCGAGTTCAAGCCGTCCTTAATTGGACTCCACCTAAATCGGTCAAGCAAGTTCGGAGTTTTCTGGGCTTAGCGAGCTATTGCCGTCGCTTTGTCGAAAAATTTCTCCAAAGTTGCAAAACCTCTAACCGAGCTCCTCAAGAAAGATAAAAAGTTCGAGTGGACTCCACAATGTGAGCACAGCTTTCAGGAACTGAAAAGACGCCTGACTTCTGCTCCCATACTGGTACCGCCAGACTTCTCCAAGGACTTCGTTATCTACTGCGACGCCTCGCGACAAGGACTAGGTTGCATTCTCATGCAAGATCGACACGTAATTGCTTACGCTTCACGGCAATTGCACCCACATGAGGAGAATTATCCTACTCATGATCTAGAGCTTGCAGCCGTAGTCTATGCACTTAAAACCTGGCGACATTACCTCCTTGGTAATCGTTGCGAAATATTCACTGATCACCAAAGTCTGAAGTACATCTTCACCCAACCGGATTTGAATCTCAGGCAAAGACGTTGGGTTGAGTTGATCACAGATTTTGACTTAGGAATAACTTACACCCCAGGGAAAGCCAACGTCATGGCTGATGCGCTAAGTCGTAAATCTTATTGTAACAACCTGATGTTACAACAAAGTCAACCGCTTCTCCATGAGGAATTTCGGAAGCTTAACCTTCACATTGTTCCTCAAGGCTTTCTTTCCACCTTGGTGGCGAAACCTACCCTTACGGATCAGATCATCAACGCACAGAAGGTAGATCCGGGAATTTCCCGCATCAAGAGAAACATCAAGAAAGGAGTTGCGAATTGTTTCTCCGTTGATGATCAAGGGGTCGTATACTTCGGGAATCGACTAGTGGTTCCCAAGGTGCGAAACCTGAGACGATTGATCCTGAAGGAAGCTCATGAATCTCCTCTCACCATTCATCCCGGTAGTACCAACATGTATCAGGACCTACGCCAGAGGTTCTGGTGGACTAGGATGAAGAGAGAAATTGCTCAGTATATTGCTAATTGCGACGTCTGCCGTCGTGTAAAAGCAGAGCATCAACGGCCTGCTGGCACCCTTCAACCCCTAGCTATTCCTGAATGGAAATGGGATAAAATTGGTATGGATTTCATTACCGGTTTTCCCAGGACCAAGAGAGGGAATAATGCTATCTTCGTCGTGGTCGATCGACTTTCCAAGGTAGCCCATTTCTTACCTGTTCGTGTGAGTATAACCGCTAGGGGATATTACTTAGGAATAACTTACACGTGTCCGGGATGTGCCCCCCCTCACGGACGGCGCTGCCGCCGGCACCTGGAGGGGGGAAACGGACGCGTGGGGTCTACACGGAGGGGATCTTGCTGTGGGTCTGGCCCGGATGTTGCTCCAAAGTGTTCCTATGGGCTGACCTAACACAACCGGGTGGGGAGGTCCACTGGTCAAAGCCCGACCGTGCAAAGTCAAAGGGCTAGATCCCGTGGTCAAACGCTACAGGGTTAGGCGGGACGGGGGCACTGGGGGTAGCAATGCGACCGGAGCGTCGCACCGGGCCCTCATACATGCGCGGTGGTGTGGTGGCATGTCCGAAGAGGCGGGACGCGTCTCCGGTGCGTGGCCCCCCCTTCACGGACGGCGATGACACGGTAGTAGACATTCTGCGGTAACGATGCGGCGTCAATATTACTAAATACTCGGAGCGCGATAAAATCAAGAGTTTTTTTGCACTACATGGGCACATGTGCTATAGGAACGATGGTATTTTTTCATAATTTTTGGTGATGGAGAAGTATCCGAAAAATTCCCTCTACGCGGATTGCCCTTCACGCATCTACGGCTGTGGCCGGCGGCCTCCGGGGGCTAGCATGCCGCCAAATCTTGCGTAGGCGGCCTCTCACAAGTCTGGAAGTGTTGTGGCGGTTGCAAACGCCCGGCACACGTGTCCGGGATGTGCCCCCCCTCACGGACGGCACTGCCGCCGGCACCTGGAGGGGGGAAACGGACGCGTGGGGTCTACACGGAGGAGATCTTGCTGTGGGTCTGGCCCGGATGTTGCTCCAAAGTGTTCCTATGGGCTGACCTAACATAACCGGGTGGGGAGGTCCACTGGTCAAAGCCCGACCGTGCAAAGTCAAAGGGCTAGATCCCGTGGTCAAACGCTACAGGGTTAGGCGGGACGGGG
>NW_021272093.1:0-3468 GCF_002162155.2 Triticum dicoccoides
TTTTTTTTAAGAATGGAGTATATCGTCTTATACAAAAGCTAATATATATAGTATGAATTATGGAATATCTCATAAAATGATGTATCTATGCTGGCGGCCGGACACCGGCGAGGACGGAGTAAATTGACGGCAAGTGTTGCGTACCAATTTGAGCGACATATAAGACTTTTTTTAGTATGTTTAAAATATATACATGAAGTAGTACGTAGTATATGCTACACAAAATTAGTACGTAGTCCTAGAAAATGAAGCATGGATGGAGTGTACCGCAGTGATGGTTACAAGTAGGTCGCTGTTAAATTCAGGAACTCCCAAGTCTGTGATTTATGCTCAAATGCTGCCTAAGGTGGATAAGAAGACCCGAAAACTACATCGTTATTTGCTAGGAAACCACCGTAGATTTCTATGAAGAACAAAAGAATGTTATGCATACTAGCATGAAGAAAGGATTATATTTGTGTACAGAAAAGGACTGCAGCCAAAAATGAAGTTGAAAACGTAGTTCCCATTCATTTGTCCAAACTATGGTATAGGAGAAGCAATACACTCTTAGTTCATATAGTATGTAGTATATCCCTGAGAAATTATATTAAGTACTTGCTACCAAAGAGGTATGGAGTACGTATACAAGAGTAGTATATAGTATATAGACAAGAAGTAGTATGGAGTATATACATACGGGTAGTATGAAGTATGTATTGCTGGGTTGTTGGTTTTTGGGTAGCCAAACAGTCATGTCGCCTGAGGTGGTGTTGAGTATGTAGAAGAAAATTGTATTGAATATTAACAAAACAGAGTATGTAAGTATTGAAAATCCGCGACGACTACGCTCACTGTAATCTTGCTCATTCAATTGTGTCGGGATTCCATCTGCTATATTAGCTTTGTACATGTTGGGTGATTTTTGCTGTGTATATATAGCTCTCCAGCAATGTCGGTATTAAATGATGTATAGTGTCGTTCCTGTTCTGACTTCTGACATAGGGTGCATGCATCGTACTCGACTGCTATGCCCAACAACCACAACATCAATTGAATGCATCACGCTCCTCAACCTCCCACCTACTCCTCTTCTCCACAGACGGTGGTTGAACAATCAAGAGTTCAAGCTCCCTGCAGTGAATTGAATTCATGATTTTTCGTGGAAAAGACTCTACCATTTTCATTTTCATGATTCATTGCAGCGTCTCCATGTGCTCCTCGTCCGCCTCCATGTATGTATGGACTATATACACAAGAATATTATGGAATACGAAAACACGCTGATATTTAGAAATGTCCATAGCTAACCTGATGCAGTCCCCCATCTCAGATTTTTAAGCTCATCTCGAGGAACGAGGCAACAAATATAGTACTATTATGTAAGCGTTTTTATCTATTCGTGTAAGCGTATGGTAACAGCCTGACAACGAAATAAATGATGTCTCATTCTCACATCTCAGAATTGAAGCATGCGACCACGTTCACCGGATCATGACCGATAAATTGCAACATCCATTAAATATCTATTCATGTGCATGCACTCATGAGCCGCAGCAGCTACAAGTGCAACCCTTGCAAACGATGGTGCCTCCGCGGTTGATGCCTGCCACTCATGGACGCCGGAGAAACCATTAGTCAACAAGAAACTCCAATGACAAAGGACAAAAAATTAAAAGAACACTGATTGATGACATTGGTGTATATGCATGCATCCACGCATACCTAACTCCATCCCCAGATGTTGTAGTCTGAAGGATCTGGATCATCAGAGAAGCCAATTAGCGAAAAACAACTATGGTGAAGGCTAGAGAAACCCGATTACTTGAACACCGACACCCGTTATAAGTGGCAGCCAGTGGACTTAAACACCGCCAACCCTTAATCAGCGGCAGCCAGGGGAGCAACGATGGGGTTAACTACACCCGGTAGTAGGTGTGTGTGAGTGTGCGTGTGCGTGTGTGTGTCGTGGAATAAACATGCTATATCTACAAAACATAGAGCGAACACCTTTCGGTTTCACCCCAAGTCAATGCAGATTTGATACCTTTGGGAAGACATGCCACATACTCTGGCGACACGTTTTGAATTTTGGTTTCACTATTACCTTTCTTCTCAATTAAATTGAGAGCCCGTCCGATGCAAAAATTTACTCAAGAACCCCCCTTCTCCATGAGTTTTCTATGAAAACAGAACTCATCTACCCCAGCCCATATTCCTCTTCTCTGGTTGACTCAAATCCACTAACCGGCTGCAGGTGCCACTGCTACGTTCGTTTCCAATACAATAAGAAACCAGAGTTTAGTCTCTCCTCCCCCTTTATGTCTTAATCCTGACATACAGTCTCAGAACATTAGTTCCGTTTATTTCCGTATATAGATGTAAATCTAAATCTCCTTTGGTCCCATTCATCGCATCTCTCGGTTTGTTTAAAGGTCATCCAGTCTTCTCGAACACGGGCTTGCGGTATCATGTCTTTCTCCACTAAACATGGGTTTGCAGAAGCTTGCAACACCTCGTGATCCTACCACTGTCCACTTATATAAGTAGGGGTAGGGAGCACTCGGAACGCATAGATTGATATTGTTGAAACCTAGGCAACACGAAAAGAAAATCCAAGAAGATAGTAAAAAAGCAATTCAAGTCGCCCCAAATAGCAGTAGGGTCATTTCGGTGTGTCTCCAAAGGCTCAAAACCCCATGTTAACAGCCCATGATATTATTGGTGGTATGTGTACACCAGCAATGCAGTTCTACCCCGTAAAAGTAAAGTAAAATTACTCAACTTATTATTGTTCTATTCTACATGAGTTCTATGAGTCCGTCCCAACATCCCGATAGGTAAAGATGTGGTGCGCTCACGCAGGCATCACTCGGGCAACATGTCCAACAAAAGAAGACCAAAGCACTTTTTTTAAGATGGAGATATTTCCAAGACAAACTACAGGCAAATCAAGGAGTCGAGAAGAACGGAGGATGGCAAAGACACCCGGGTATAGTCACAAAGGACAAAGTAAACCCTATGCGTATGTGGTGGATGCAGGAGAAATCATTAGTTAGCAAGAAACTCCAATGGCAGAGGACAAAAAAATCAAAGAACATTGATTGATGACGTTGGTGTATATGCATGCATCCATGCATATGTTTTTTAGTTGCATCCACGAATACGTTGAGAGAGAGAGGGAGGGAAGGGTTGGGGGGAGAGAGAGTACTTTAATCTCCCGAAGGCGAGCTCCAGTGAAATGTGTGGACGGACTGATGACATATTATTTTTCAGCAAAACTTCCAATCTATTGCTCATCAATCATGATAGTATAATGAATATCAGAAATAATAAAAACTATCATTGACCACTAATCAATGACTAAAAATACTGAAGCAAGCCGAAGACGTGCCGCCGGCATCGTCGCTTCCACAATGAAGCCGGTTAAAACTTGTTGTAGTAGAAAGTTGGGAAGTTGTCGTGCTAAGGCCCTCTAGAAAAGTGCAC
>NW_021272093.1:7906-16439 GCF_002162155.2 Triticum dicoccoides
ACATCGCCTGCATCCGCCTCGGTAGCGTCCTCGTGGTCCCGATCACCTGCCCGAAGATCGCCCGTGAGGTACTCAAGAAGCAGGATGCCAACTTCGCCTCCCGCCCGCTCACCTTCGCCTCGTCGACCTTTAGCGGCGGGTACAAGAACGCCGTGCTGTCCCCCATGGGCGACCAGTGGAGGAAGATGCGTCGCGTGCTCACCTCGGAAATCATCTGCCCCTCCCGGCACCAGTGGCTCCACGACCAGCGTGCCCAAGAGGCCGACAACCTCACAAGCTACGTCTGCATGCTCGCCACCGCGCCGTCCTCGGCCGTCAATGTGAGGCATGTGGCGAGGCATTACTGTGGTAATGTCATCCGGCGGCTCGTATTTGGCAGGCGCTACTTCGGCGAGCCTCGTCAGGATGGCGGCCCGGGTGCAATGGAGGTGGAGCACATGGACGCTGTGTTCACGTCGCTAGGGCTCCTCTACACGTTCTGTGTCTCCGACTACCTACCGTGGCTGCACGGCCTCGGCCTCGACCTCGACGGACACATGAAGATTGTGATGGAGGCCAATGCGACGGTCAACCGGCTGCACGACACGGTCATTGACGAGAGGTGGCGGCAATGGAAGTCCGGCCAGATGGAGGAGCTCGAGGATTTCCTCGATGTACTCATCACGCTCAAGGACGCAGAGGAGAACCCTCTTCTCACCATCGAGGAGGTGAAAGCACAGTCGCAGGTACGTACGTAAACACATAACGCATGCATGCATGCAACACCGAGGGCACGCCACCAGAAAAACATCCAGGGGCCAAAAAGCAAAATAAAGAAAAACCGATGTCAACATCAAACGTGTCTATGAAGGTCCAAGATGCAAAAAAAGTATACATATTTTCATTAATCTGTTGCATGGGATGCTAGTGCAGGACATAATATTTGCCGCCGTGGACAACCCATCCAACACGGTGGAGTGGGCGCTCGCAGAGATGACAAACATGCCCGAGGTGATGCGGAAGGCGGTGGAGGAAATCGACCGGGTGGTGGGCCGAGAGCGGTTGGTGCAGGAGTCGGACATCCGACGCCTCACCTACGTCAAGGCATGCATTCGTGAGGCATTCCGGCTGCACCCCGTCGCACCCTTCAACGTGCCACACGTCGCGCTCGCTGACAGCAACATCGCCGGCTACCGTGTCCCCAAGGGCAGCCATGTCTTACTCAGTCGTAGGGGACTTGGCCGGAACCCGACTATCTGGGATGAGCCGCTACACTTCAAGCCAGAGCGTCATATTAATACCGCAGCCCACAACGACGTCACCCTCACGGAGAATGAGTTGCGGTTCATCTCCTTCAGCACCAGCCGCCGTGGGTGTGTGGCGGCGTGGCTTGGCACAACCATGTGTGTAATGCTCTTCGGACGGCTACTGCAGGGATTCACATGGACCAAGCCAGCGGGTGTAGCATCTATCGATCTCAGTGAGCCGGAGCACGATTTATTCCTAGCCAAACCGCTTGTGCTGCACGCCGAACCACGCCTGATGGGACATGTCTACCCCGGTGGCCGATGTTGAACAAATTAATATGTTGCTGCCAATAACGAGCTACATGAACGTGGCTGTACCCTTACACAATTGTTAACGATGACGAAGTGTCATGGATGTAGGTTTCACATCGTGGATTGCAGGCCCAGGTTATTCGTCGCTCTATACAAAGTTGTGCTTATGATGACCATCTTGATACTATTACCTACAACAAATTTGAATTCCTATCACTATCTTTCTGGTCAAATGAGTGAAATCTCCATAAATCATACAAAATTTGAATCTTTACTCTCATAAAAAAGAGAGAAATAATACATTTTTAATCATTACAACTATTAGAAGACTCCTTAAATTTTACAAAATGGGGAAGGAATTTTTTTGAATGTTAAAACAAATAAAACACAATTCACACACATCGTGGCCATTCAAAGAAGAACTTACTTGATCAGCTCAACCCAATACCATGTCTCATCACCTAGAGAGTGGCAAGGAACACACCTTGATCCCCGATGCCAATGTGAATATGTTATGTGCCAACACATCATAAAAGCATTATTGCTTGCCCCATGCTACATGTTTGTGCAGTACACCATACAATGGCAGTAATTGTCCTTGTATGTTTGATCCTGGCTCATGCAGATGGCGATGAACTTAATAAAAGAACGCACATACTTGAATTTGGGTCTCTACCTCACAAGTGGAACAATTTTCACGTGGGCTCATTAAATCTTAGAAAATGACCGCCTGGCCACATGCACACCTTGGGAGACACCGAGGATAACAAAGTGTTGTCGGAAGAAGTCACATCATCGAGTGCAGGCCAAGGTTATTCGTCGCTCAGTGCACAATTATGCTTATGATGACCATCTTAATACTTGAATTCCTATCACAATCAAACAGGTTCAACAATTGCGATATCCATAAATAAAACAGAATGACAATCATTTCCCTCAGAAAAAAGAGAGAAGTAATATCTTTTAATCATTGCAACTATTAGATGGCTCCTTAAATTTTACAAAATGTGGAAGCAATTGTTTGAACATTAAAACAGATAGAGCACAATCCTCACACATTGTACCCATTCAAAGAAGCATGGTTGAGCACCTCAGGCCAAGATCATTTCTTATCGCTTAGAGAGTGGGAGGGTACCCCCTTCATCTCCTATGCCAATGTGAAATCAGATTTTTGCCAACAGATCAGGAGAGCATTATTGCTTGACCCTGTGCCACATGTTTGTGCAGTACACCGGACAATAGCAGTAATTTTCCATGTACATTTGATCTTGGCTCCTCCAGATGAATATGACCTTATTAAGACATCATACGTACTTGAATTCGTGTATTTGCCTCAATAGTACAACGAGTTTCACGTGGGCTCATTAAATATTACAAAACGACCGCCTAGCCACATGCACACCTTCGGGGTCACCGACGATGACGAAGTGTCATGGGAGGAAGTTTCACATCATGGAGTGCAAGCCAAGGTTATTGGGCGCTCTATACAAAGTTGTGCATATGATGACCATCTTAATACTATCACCTAGAACAAATTAGAATTCCTATCACTATCTTACTGCTCCAACGAGTATTTTCTTTTTAATTGCGAAAGGTTTTTTTTTAAGAATGGAGTATATCGTCTTATACAAAAGCTAATATATATAGTATGAATTATGGAATATCTCATAAAATGATGTATCTATGCTGGCGGCCGGACACCGGCGAGGACGGAGTAAATTGACGGCAAGTGTTGCGTACCAATTTGAGCGACATATAAGACTTTTTTTAGTATGTTTAAAATATATACATGAAGTAGTACGTAGTATATGCTACACAAAATTAGTACGTAGTCCTAGAAAATGAAGCATGGATGGAGTGTACCGCAGTGATGGTTACAAGTAGGTCGCTGTTAAATTCAGGAACTCCCAAGTCTGTGATTTATGCTCAAATGCTGCCTAAGGTGGATAAGAAGACCCGAAAACTACATCGTTATTTGCTAGGAAACCACCGTAGATTTCTATGAAGAACAAAAGAATGTTATGCATACTAGCATGAAGAAAGGATTATATTTGTGTACAGAAAAGGACTGCAGCCAAAAATGAAGTTGAAAACGTAGTTCCCATTCATTTGTCCAAACTATGGTATAGGAGAAGCAATACACTCTTAGTTCATATAGTATGTAGTATATCCCTGAGAAATTATATTAAGTACTTGCTACCAAAGAGGTATGGAGTACGTATACAAGAGTAGTATATAGTATATAGACAAGAAGTAGTATGGAGTATATACATACGGGTAGTATGAAGTATGTATTGCTGGGTTGTTGGTTTTTGGGTAGCCAAACAGTCATGTCGCCTGAGGTGGTGTTGAGTATGTAGAAGAAAATTGTATTGAATATTAACAACACAGAGTATGTAAGTATTGAAAATCCGCGACGACTACGCTCACTGTAATCTTGCTCATTCAATTGTGTCGGGATTCCATCTGCTATATTAGCTTTGTACATGTTGGGTGATTTTTGCTGTGTATATATAGCTCTCCAGCAATGTCGGTATTAAATGATGTATAGTGTCGTTCCTGTTCTGACTTCTGACATAGGGTGCATGCATCGTACTCGACTGCTATGCCCAACAACCACAACTTCAATTGAATGCATCACGCTCCTCAACCTCCCACCTACTCCTCTTCTCCACAGACGGTGGTTGAACAATCAAGAGTTCAAGCTCCCTGCAGTGAATTGAATTCATGATTTTTCGTGGAAAAGACTCTACCATTTTCATTTTCATGATTCATTGCAGCGTCTCCATGTGCTCCTCGTCCGCCTCCATGTATGTATGGACTATATACACAAGAATATTATGGAATACGAAAACACGCTGATATTTAGAAATGTCCATAGCTAACCTGATGCAGTCCCCCATCTCAGATTTTTAAGCTCATCTCGAGGAACGAGGCAACAAATATAGTACTATTATGTAAGCGTTTTTATCTATTCGTGTAAGCGTATGGTAACAGCCTGACAACGAAATAAATGATGTCTCATTCTCACGTCTCAGAATTGAAGCATGCGACCACGTTCACCGGATCATGACCGATAAATTGCAACATCCATTAAATATCTATTCATGTGCATGCACTCATGAGCCGCAGCAGCTACAAGTGCAACCGTTGCAAACGATGGTGCCTCCGCGGTTGATGCCTGCCACTCATGGACGCCGGAGAAACCATTAGTCAACAAGAAACTCCAATGACAAAGGACAAAAAATTAAAAGAACACTGATTGATGACATTGGTGTATATGCATGCATCCACGCATACCTAACTCCATCCCCAGATGTTGTAGTCTGAAGGATCTGGATCATCAGAGAAGCCAATTAGCGAAAAACAACTATGGTGAAGGCTAGAGAAACCCGATTACTTGAACACCGACACCCGTTATAAGTGGCAGCCAGTGGACTTAAACACCGCCAACCCTTAATCAGCGGCAGCCAGGGGAGCAACGATGGGGTTAACTACACCCGGTAGTAGGTGTGTGTGAGTGTGCGTGTGCGTGTGTGTGTCGTGGAATAAACATGCTATATCTACAAAACATAGAGCGAACACCTTTCAGTTTCACCCCAAGTCAATGCAGATTTGATACCTTTGGGAAGACATGCCACATACTCTGGCGACACGTTTTGAATTTTGGTTTCACTATTACCTTTCTTCTCAATTAAATTGAGAGCCCGTCCGATGCAAAAATTTACTCAAGAACCCCCCTTCTCCATGAGTTTTCTATGAAAACAGAACTCATCTACCCCAGCCCATATTCCTCTTCTCTGGTTGACTCAAATCCACTAACCGGCTGCAGGCGCCACTGCTACGTTCGTTTCCAATACAATAAGAAACCAGAGTTTAGTCTCTCCTCCCCCTTTATGTCTTAATCCTGACATACAGTCTCAGAACATTAGTTCCGTTTATTTCCGTATATAGATGTAAATCTAAATCTCCATTGGTCCCATTCATCGCATCTCTCGGTTTGTTTAAAGGTCATCCAGTCTTCTCGAACACGGGCTTGCGGTATCATGTCTTTCTCCACTAAACATGGGTTTGCAGAAGCTTGCAACACCTCGTGATCCTACCACTGTCCACTTATATAAGTAGGGGTAGGGAGCACTCGGAACGCATAGATTGATATTGTTGAAACCTAGGCAACACGAAAAGAAAATCCAAGAAGATAGTAAAAAAGCAATTCAAGTCGCCCCAAATAGCAGTAGGGTCATTTCGGTGTGTCTCCAAAGGCTCAAAACCCCATGTTAACAGCCCATTATATTATTGGTGGTATGTGTACACCAGCAATGCAGTTCTACCCCGTAAAAGTAAAGTAAAATTACTCAACTTATTATTGTTCTATTCTACATGAGTTCTATGAGTCCGTCCCAACATCCCGATAGGTAAAGATGTGGTGCGCTCACGCAGGCATCACTCGGGCAACATGTCCAACAAAAGAAGACCAAAGCACTTTTTTTAAGATGGAGATATTTCCAAGACAAGCTACAGGCAAATCAAGGAGTCGAGAAGAACGGAGGATGGCAAAGACACCCGGGTATAGTCACGAAGGACAAAGTAAACCCTATGCGTATGTGGTGGATGCAGGAGAAATCATTAGTTAGCAAGAAACTCCAATGGCAGAGGACAAAAAAATCAAAGAACATTGATTGATGACGTTGGTGTATATGCATGCATCCATGCATATGTTTTTTAGTTGCATCCACGAATACGTTGAGAGAGAGAGGGAGGGAAGGGTTGGGGGGAGAGAGAGTACTTTAATCTCCCGAAGGCGAGCTCCAGTGAAATGTGTGGACGGACTGATGACATATTATTTTTCAGCAAAACTTCCAATCTATTGCTCATCAATCATGATAGTATAATGAATATCAGAAATAATAAAAACTATCATTGACCACTAATCAATGACTAAAAATACTGAAGCAAGCCGAAGACGTGCCGCCGGCATCGTCGCTTCCACAATGAAGCCGGTTAAAACTTGTTGTAGTAGAAAGTTGGGAAGTTGTCGTGCTAAGGCCCTCTAGAAAAGTGCACCAGAACAATAATTGTTGCCATTGAAGAGAAGTTCACATCAGAAGGATCTAACCCGTACTCACACGAATACACGTGGAAAAAAACCGGATCCACATGGATCCATCGAAGACAAACACTGATAATATCCGGCGGAGACAAACCTCCACACGCCCTCCGATGGCATATTTATTCGGACACTGCTTTCTTTCCAATATTTACTTGGACCATTCTGTTTACTAGCTTCCACATTAGTCGTACTTGCTTTAGCATCATGTCCACAAGCACAGTGAGAGGTTGAAACAATTAGATTGTGTAATTTTAGAATAGATTTGCTTCTCTTCCCACTTCATGTCTGCATGGATCAATCTGAAATTTTCTAATTAGTTTCTATGACTGTAGTTTCCACTATGGTACCTTTTATACTCCCTCTCTTACTAAATGTATGTTTTTTAGCGATTCCACTACAAACTACATAAGGATGTATATAGACATATTTTAGAGTGTAGATTCACTTATTTTGCTCTGTATGTAGTCCATAGTGGAATCTTTAAAAGACTTATATTTAGAAACGAATGGAGTAGTTCTTAATTAACGCATAAATTAATGAAATGTTGGGAGATTTTCCAGTAACTAACTAAGACAATCGGAATAGAGAGGAGAGTTTATCAAAAAACAAAAAAATAGAATTAGAGGAGAGTAAACTAACCTTCATTCCTTACCGAGCGTCCGAGGCTGTGGGCTGTGGATCACTGCCGCGCCACACCCCCATTTGCTGGTGCCGACCGATTCGAAATTTGGAATCAGGTTTAATTGTGGCGCATGAAGCAGCAGCAAGCCAAAACCTAAATTATTGGTGTGCGTGCCACTGCTGATTTTCAAGTTGCTCATGATGGGATTTGTGTAATTGTTATTGCTTGATTTAGCCTGCTAAATCTCCCATAAGTGGGATTTATTTTGCGTTAGAGACCTATGATTCGTTCCCCCTTGGATTCGTCCTTGCGTTACCGACCACGTGCACCACAGGGACGTCCGAGGTGCGAAGCTGCTGCAGTACTACTACTGTAGAAAGCGAAGGCACGTGATCTGTTTGGAAAAAAAAAGGAACTAGCACATGGTGCTGGAAGTTTTTGGGACACATGCTGGGTATACCATTGAGGCTACCAAGAATCAAATTTCTTTGGATGTGTTGCTAATTGAACACGAGGTTTTACATGCTATGTATGGATGATTTACGCTATTTTCTATCTGAACTTTGATGAAGCCCGCCGTGTTTGCGCTAATTTTGTCCGGTTAGTTGAAACCCGGCTTGAAATGTATGCTGCCCCGCCTCTGGCATCCGTGTCCGTGGACTGATCTCCCCGTCCGTTGACGGATGCCGGAGCGACGACTACAATCACTGAAGCGAGCTGAAGATGCGCCACCGTCATCGCTCCTTTCTCACCAGAGCCAGCCAGAATGTATTATAGTAGACAATCGGGAAGTTATCGTGCTAAGGCCATATAGGACCAGTGCACGAACAACAACCGCTGCAGTTGAAGCGAAGTTTACATTGGAAGGATCGAACTTGTACACACACGAACACATACCGGATCCACATGGGTCCACCGAAGACAAACACTGACCAAATCCCGCGAGATTCGCTAGAGACAAACCTCCACACGCCCTTTTGATGGTATATTTGTTAGGTTAATGTTTTCTTTCCAATATTTATTTGGACCATACCGATTACCAACTTCCACATTAGTCGTATTTGCATTAGCATCATGTCTAAAAACAAATTAAGAGCTTGAATCAATTAGATTGTATAATTTTGGAATAGACTGGGTTCTCTTCCTCTTCATGTCTTCATGGACAATTCTCAGATTTTCTAATTAGTTTCAATGATTGTAGTTTCCATTATGGCACCTTTTATACTTTTAATGCATAAATTTGTCAAATGTCGGGAGATTTTC
>NW_021272093.1:17529-21483 GCF_002162155.2 Triticum dicoccoides
GATCACCTGCCCGAAGATCGCCCGTGAGGTACTCAAGAAGCAGGATGCCAACTTCGCCTCCCGCCCGCTCACCTTCGCCTCGTCGACCTTTAGCGGCGGGTACAAGAACGCCGTGCTGTCCCCCATGGGCGACCAGTGGAGGAAGATGCGTCGCGTGCTCACCTCGGAAATCATCTGCCCCTCCCGGCACCAGTGGCTCCACGACCAGCGTGCCCAAGAGGCCGACAACCTCACAAGCTACGTCTGCATGCTCGCCACCGCGCCGTCCTCGGCCGTCAATGTGAGGCATGTGGCGAGGCATTACTGTGGTAATGTCATCCGGCGGCTCGTATTTGGCAGGCGCTACTTCGGCGAGCCTCGTCAGGATGGCGGCCCGGGTGCAATGGAGGTGGAGCACATGGACGCTGTGTTCACGTCGCTAGGGCTCCTATACACGTTCTGCGTCTCCGACTACCTACCGTGGCTGCGCGGCCTCGGCCTCGACCTCGATGGACACATGAAGATTGTGATGGAGGCCAATGCGACGGTCAACCGGCTGCACGACACGGTCATTGACGAGAGGTGGCGGCAATGGAAGTCCGGCCAGATGGAGGAGCTCGAGGATTTCCTCGATGTACTCATCACGCTCAAGGACGCAGAGGAGAACCCTCTTCTCACCATCGAGGAGGTGAAAGCACAGTCGCAGGTACGTACGTAAACACATAACGCATGCATGCATGCAACACCGAGGGCACGCCACCAGAAAAACATCCAGGGGCCAAAAAGCAAAATAAAGAAAAACCGATGTCGACATCAAACGTGTCTATGAAGGTCCAAGATGCAAAAAAAGTATACATATTTTCATTAATCTGTTGCATGGGATGCTGGTGCAGGACATAATATTTGCCGCCGTGGACAACCCATCCAACGCGGTGGAGTGGGCGCTCGCAGAGATGACAAACATGCCCGAGGTGATGCGGAAGGCGGTGGAGGAAATCGACCGGGTGGTGGGCCGAGAGCGGTTGGTGCAGGAGTCGGACATCCGACGCGCCTCACCTACGTCAAGGGATGCATTCGTGAGGCATTCCGGCTGCACCCCGTCGCACCCTTCAACGTGCCACACGTCGCGCTCGCTTACAGCAACATCGCCGGCTACCGTGTCCCCAAGGGCAGCCATGTCTTACTCAGTCGTAGGGGACTTGGCCGGAACCCGGCTATCTGGGACGAGCCGCTACACTTCAAGCCAGAGCGTCATATTAATACCGCAGCCCACAACGACGTCACCCTCACGGAGAATGAGTTGCGGTTCATCTCCTTCAGCACCGGCCGCCGTGGGTGTGTGGCGGCGTGGCTTGTCACAACCATGTGTGTAATGCTCTTCGGACGGCTACTGCAGGGATTCACATGGACCAAGCCAGCGGGTGTAGCATCTATCGATCTCATGACAAACCACGCCTGATGGGACATGTCTACCCTGGTGGCCGATGTTGAACAAATTAATATGTTGCTGCCAATAACGAGCTACATGAACGTGGCTGTACCCTTACACAATTGTTAACGATGACGAAGTGTCATGGATGTAGGTTTCACATCGTGGATTGCAGGCCCAGGTTATTCGTCGCTCTATACAAAGTTTTGCTTATGATGACCATCTTGATACTATTACCTACAACAAATTTGAATTCCTATCACTATCTTTCTGGTCAAATGAGTGAAATCTCCATAAATCATACAAAATTTGAATCTTTACTCTCATAAAAAAGAGAGAAATAATACATTTTTAATCATTACAACTATTAGAAGACTCCTTAAATTTTACAAAATGGGGAAGGAATTTTTTTGAATGTTAAAACAAATAAAACACAATTCACACACATCGTGGCCATTCAAAGAAGAACTTACTTGATCAGCTCAACCCAATACCATGTCTCATCACCTAGAGAGTGGCAAGGAACACACCTTGATCCCCGATGCCAATGTGAATATGTTATGTGCCAACACATCATAAAAGCATTATTGCTTGCCCCATGCTACATGTTTGTGCAGTACACCATACAATGGCAGTAATTGTCCTTGTATGTTTGATCCTGGCTCATGCAGATGGCGATGAACTTAATAAAAGAACGCACATACTTGAATTTGGGTCTCTACCTCACAAGTGGAACAATTTTCACGTGGGCTCATTAAATCTTAGAAAATGACCGCCTGGCCACATGCACACCTTGGGAGACACCGAGGATAACAAAGTGTTGTCGGAAGAAGTCACATCATGGAGTGCAGGCCAAGGTTATTCGTCGCTCAGTGCACAATTATGCTTATGATGACCATCTTAATACTTGAATTCCTATCACAATCAAACAGGTTCAACAATTGCAATATCCATAAATAAAACAGAATGACAATCATTTCCCTCAGAAAAAAGAGAGAAGTAATATCTTTTAATCATTGCAACTATTAGATGGCTCCTTAAATTTTACAAAATGTGGAAGCAATTGTTTGGACATTAAAACAGATAGAGCACAATCCTCACACATTGTACCCATTCAAAGAAGAACATAGTTGAGCACCTCAGGCCAAGATCATTTCTTATCGCTTAGAGAGTGGGAGGGTACCCCCTTCATCTCCTATGCCAATGTGAAATCAGATTTTTGCCAACAGATCAGGAGAGCATTATTGCTTGACCCTGTGCCACATGTTTGTGCAGTACACCGGACAATAGCAGTAATTTTCCATGTACATTTGATCTTGGCTCCTCTAGATGAATATGACCTTATTAAGACATCATACGTACTTGAATTCGTGTATTTGCCTCAATAGTACAACGAGTTTCACGTGGGCTCATTAAATATTACAAAACGACCGCCTAGCCACATGCACACCTTCGGGGTCACCGACGATGACGAAGTGTCATGGGAGGAAGTTTCACATCATGGAGTGCAAGCCAAGGTTATTGGGCGCTCTATACAAAGTTGTGCATATGATGACCATCTTAATACTATCACCTAGAACAAATTAGAATTCCTATCACTATCTTACTGCTCCAACGAGTGAAATCTCCATAAATCATACAAAATTAGAATCTTTACTCTTAGAAAAAAGAGAGAAATCATAATTTTTAATCATTACAACTATAAGAAGACTCCTTAAATTTTACAAAATGTGGAAGCAATTTTTTTGAACTTTAAGTAACAAATAGACCACAATTCACACACATCGTGCCCATTCAAAGAAGAACGTACTTGAGCAGCTCAACCCAATACCCTGTCTTATAGCCTAGAGAGTGGCAAGGAACACACCTCCATCCCTCATGCCAATGTGATATCAGATTTGTGCCAGCAAATCATAGAAGCATTATTACTTGGCCCCACGCCACATGTTTGTGCAGTATGTCGTACAATGGCAGATGTATAGAACTAATCAAACTGGATCATTTGGCATCTCAATGTCGAGGGTTGACCTACAACAGCAAATTGCATAGCAAACTAGATAGCATGTGGTGACCTAAAATAGCAAATCGCATAGCAAACTAAATAGCTTGTGGTGACCTACAATAGAAAATTTCATAACAAACTAGATATGTTAGTCTATAGAAATTGTACAGTACGAACAGCGATGATCCTGCTTGAGTGGGTCATTAAGGAATAAGCCTTTGTAAACAGACCAATCATCACCGGATGATAGTTATAACAATCTCAGATCCGCCACCGGAGATATCATATCCATTCATAATATATTGTATCCATTTTATCCATTCATCCACCCATCCATCAAAGAGATATCATATCCATCATATATATAAACCAATCATCTACTCCATCTATCAAAAGAAATTTTCTAGCTCAGATCCGCCATCGGAGGGAGACGCGCTTGGGCAGGGGAAGAAGATTCGTGAGTGAAAGAGAGGAGATCTCACCTCCTTTGCCGGAGTTGGCGTTGGCCGCGCAGTTTCGGTGGTGAAGAGTGGCGTGGTCAGGT
>NW_021272093.1:21741-23268 GCF_002162155.2 Triticum dicoccoides
TGTGAGTTCGTAGTGAATCTGACTTACTTGTTTTCACTGGACATGGCAGTTTTTGCTGGCGTTGGCCTAATGGATTGCTGGCGTTGGCCTAATGGGCCAAGACATAGAAAACAGTAGCACACATAAAAAAACTCAGAAAATTTCTATGTCCGGCAAGAAATAATACACGCCAGCGGTATGGTAGTAGTAATGTCGTACCAAATTTTCTGACGCTAGCACTATTTGAAAAAAAAATAGTGTTGGCGTTGATGAAAAACGGCGTGCCACAGACGAAGTTGTGGCTAGCCATTTTCCGCTGGTGATAGAATCACATTCACAGCAAGTCGGTCTTGGCCGACGCGACTCAGTCGGCTCAAAGTCGCCTTTTACACTGTCGGCGCAGGGAATCACCTCCTCTGGGAGATTCAGCACCTACTCAATGCCTGGATTGGTCTTTAGAACACGTTGATCGGTACCATGATTAGGAATTGCCCACTCGGCAACATGAGAATCATTAACATGGTCTAATGAACCCTCCGAGGCTCTCTTTTCGTGCTTCTTTATTCATGGGCTACTAAACTCTAATACACATGTTTCTTCAAGCTATAAATTTTGTTTCCATTTTCAATGTTCTATGCTTCCATTAAAGATGAATCATATCTATATAGCATATTTTCATGGTTCCTGCAAATTGTTCTTCTGAATCACACTTCAACTGCTCAACCAATATTACTTTGTGCTTCAGCCATGCCCGTGTTGCTTCATTTAATAAAGTTATTATCCTATATTTTTCTTGCAGCGATTTTTTTTTTGTTTCAACAATACCTATGTATGCTATCATTGTTTCTCATTGATGCTTCCATGGAAAACACAGAGGATGCTTCTATTTTTTTTCTTATACATGTCTCCATGGTAGTTAATTCATGCTTCAAGCATTACCAGTGCGGATTATTAGTTATGGAGCTTCTAAATTGCAATACATATGCTTATTCAGCCTACAGGGTTTGCTTCCATAGGTTACCAAAATTATATAAATTTTGTATGTTGGTGACACAAAATATGCTTCCATTACAAAACATGCATCCCAATCTGATTTTTTTTTTTTGCTTCAAGTATGTATTGTGTGCTTATTTTATCGTACATGCATTTTGCTTCAATCACTACCTATGTGCTTTAAGTACTATTGATTATGCTTCTTAGAGTGATTTTCTTCTGTATATACATCAGTCTACATCTCATTCAAGCCATGCTTCTTTGTATCTAGCATAATGCCCGTGATGTTCCAATGATGCCGACTGTACCCAGGCCAAGATGCAGCACCTTGTTGACGACAAGGAGCTCACAATGCATGTGAGCTTGTCCAAGATCGATCCGTTCAACACGAGATGCAAACTATAGGAAGGGAATCGTGTCTAGTCTATGAAACATACGATGTGAACTTATAAGCAATGCACTACTAGGCATTAGCACCTTGAAAGAAACAAATTAGTAGCACACGATGACGTTTTATTAACAGACAAAGTGTCGGTGTCAAAACTGGCAGATCTC
>NW_021272093.1:23465-23910 GCF_002162155.2 Triticum dicoccoides
GGGGGAGCTGTGTGTCTAAGACTCAATGGTAACAAGGGACGATGGGACACAATGTTTACCGAGGTTCGTGCCCTCTTAAAGGAGGTAAACCCTACGTCCTGCTTGATTGTATTCGATGAGTATATGAGTTACAATAGTTGATCTACCTCGAGATCGTAATGGCTCAACCCTGGCTGTCTAGCCTATGATCATTCTGATAGCCTCTACGGACTAAACCCTTGGTTTATATAGACACCGGATGGACGTAGGGTTGTTCAGAGTCGGTTTACAAGGGAAGGAAATATTATATCCGGACACCAATCTTGCTATATATCAGTGGTCTGATGGAAACAATATATCAGTGGTCTGATTCCTAGTGTTTCCCTTTGCTATATGTGGTGAGAAATAGAGAAGGGAGCAGAATGGAGACATGAGATATTAGTAAACCACATTGCACTCCTTTGTT
>NW_021272093.1:24756-33833 GCF_002162155.2 Triticum dicoccoides
TATATATATATATATATATATATATATATATATATTATACTGTATATATTCTGGTACGTATGTATGCGTGCAGGACACCTTTATTGGCGCCATAGACACGAGCTCCGTGACGATGCTGTGGGCAATGTCCGAGTTGATACGGAAGCCGCGCGTACTCAGCAAGGCGCAAGACGAGATCAGGGCAATGGTGGGCGGCAACCATTTTTGGAGGGTGGAAGAAGACCACGTCCCCAATCTCACCTACCTCAAGATGGTGGTCAAGGAGACTCTGCGGCTGCACCCACCGGCCACCCTGCTTGTGCCGAGGGAGACCATGAAGCCCCTCGAGATCGGAGGCTACGACGTGCCTGCCAAGACGCGGATCCTCGTCAATGCATGGGCCATCGGCAGGGACCCCCTGAGCTGGGGCTCCGACTCAGAGGAGTTCAACCCGGACAGGTTCCATGGCAGTGACATCGACTTCAACGGTGCCCACTTCCAGCTCCTGCCTTTTGGCGCCGGCCGGAGGATATGTCCTGGCCTATCCATGGGGGTCATGAACGTGGAGTTCACGCTTGCCAACCTGCTATACTGCTTCGATTGGGCGCTCCCAGAAGGGATGCCGCCCGAGAATGTGAGCATGGAAGAGGCCGGCGCCCTCACTTTCCATCGGAAGGCGCCGCTGATTCTCGTGCCCACGCCGCAGGGTGACTCTTCCGCAAATATGCATTTCACCTCTCTAGCTTCCAATCATGTGTTGAATTAATATTAATGCACCTTAAGTTTAGCTATTTGGTGCTTTTTCATCTTGGTGGTACCAATAAAAAATAAAAACAAGAGATGTAATGTGTTTACTATGTATATATATATATATATATATATATATATATATATATATATATAATATAATATAAATTTTATCCACAACCTGGTGTAGTAACCCCTAAGTAATTGTCCTCCATGTGTCGCTCTCTGTAGCAGAAAACTAATCGGGTAAGTGGATACCAAAGGATCAGATATGCTCTAACTAACAACTATATAAACCGGTTAACATTTTATTCACAGCCAAATCGAGAAAGGTTGTTAAAGCATTTACAACCACAGACAGCAAATTCGGACACCCGGACGCACCTGAGTGGCATCCGGACGATATTTGCGGGCACCGATCGATCATACCTCATATGCCACGGCCGTGTTCCTCATATCCAGAACTCCAAAACCATGCAATGCTACATATAAACATAATCAACACGTGCATCGGATCACCATTTCATCGTCGCACAAAAGGACCATAGTTCATCGGCCAACAGTGCAAATCCATACTACGAGCTACTTAAAACATAGATAAAATGGGGAAGGGCAGAGGAAATCACCATTTCCTCACGGAAACTTTCCCCATCAGGTCGCCGCGTGGATGTACCCCTCCTTCATATAGGCGTCGGCTTGCGGTAGTGCGTCGTTATTGGAGCTGGAGGTGGAGCTGTCCATCATGTTGGAGTCCTTGGAGCACGCTTGCATGAGAGCCTCTGGAGCATGCGGTCCCTCTCCTTTTTGCATGGTGAGCCACCTTCGCCTTGGTCACCGCCTCGTTGTTTGCCTAGCGCTCAGAAAGCTCGATGGTGAGTCGGAGCGCCTTGGCATTCTTGCAGTAGTGGCGCCACATATCTGTCTCTGCCCGCGTGAGAAAGCGGCGGAGAACCGACGCGACGAGCCCAGCCTCAGGATCAACCGGAGTGCTCGCGCGTGCCTGACACGTGGTCAATGCCTCCCCCACCACCACTCTATCTGTGACCCACTGCTGCTCATGGCGGGCTGCTCATGCCTCTGACGCGGGCATCCTCGTGTGCGCCGGTGCCGGCGCGGGAACAAGGACTCAACGGTGCCCGGGTAGGTACTTTCCAGAGCAGATGGAACCTGCATTGGTGGTGGTCGTTCGCGTACCTGACGGGTATCGAGAGCTGAGGAAGAGGAGCCGCCGATGTTGCTGCCGCCTTGGTCGAGCCGCTGCCTTAGCAATGCCATGTAGAGGGCAACCTCCTGGACATCGCCGGGCTCTGCGTTGCGCAGTAGGCTTGACTAGTCGTTAGACGCGTTGGATTCTCCTCCGGTGCTAGCGCTGCTAACGTCGCCGGCCATCGATTCAGATTGGAGGGGTTTGAAACTGAAGTGGATGGAGTAGGGAGTGAAGTGGGGTGTGGATTAACTGTTGTCTAGAGTTCTACGGATAACATATTTGTGGGGCACTGGTGTGCCTGGCTTGGCCAAGCCGACGTGACGGACGCGCCAGGCTGCGCTCAGGCCACCCCATATCTACCCTACATTTAGGCTGGATATGAAGGGGGCCGAACAGCCCAGACACATGATGCCGGTTTAAGGCACCCGACTGGGTCTTTTTTTTACTGGTCAGTGACCGCACCGTTCGTCCCGGCATTTGGGGATGGTTTGGGTTGGCCGGTTTGGGGGACGGTTTGGGTTGGCCGGCGATAGATGCTCTTAGCCGGGTACTAACTGCACCAGCACATCTGGTTGAATGGATAATTGCTAGTCACATGCATGCTCTTCCAAAATTGTTTCCATGCATAAAAGGGACTATGACACCAGGGCATGTCCGGAGGTTTTGGGGGCCAGGGCAAAAACAAAAACTAGGGGCCTTTAGTATAGACAATATAGCAATAATAATGGATATATGAAATGTTACTGATAAACACTTAAACACATGAAAAACAATCTATATATGAAATAATTATACTTGTTACTTAAAAAAATTAACATTCCTCGATGTGAAGTAACTTATCTTGATGTCTATCTAATCAAATAATTTCTTCTTGATGCTTAATTTTACCAAACCATTTAAACTCTCTTGGGCCACTGATGTTGATCTCAAATAGTTCCTCAATAATTGCATATTTGTAAACCTTCTTTCAACCGATGCAACAGTTATATGCACTGCAAATAAGATGATAAACAATAGATGCATTATAACAAAAATCGACTTCTCTGACATGTTGAATATCACCATACTAGACATTACACCATCTGACAAACTAAAATTTATAATCTTTAGTTCAGAAAAAAGGAAGATCATCAACTCTAGCAGATTTTACTTGTGCACCTGTTTGTTGAAATAATTATACTGTGAGGGCGACTTACATTTTTATCACCGATATTTATGTCAATATTGTCCTCTTGTCTAGATTCAGAATTCCAATCAATTTGTTCCTCTTCCTCAACAACAATGGTGAATTCACCATTTCGGATCAAGAAGGACCAGCATTATTCTTGAAATTTTCGCAAAAGCGTCTCCCTGATTGTATCAACTCATTTCAGCGCGCTGGAAGTAAATACAATTGATATCAAAGGTTGATCAATGCTAGCTACCCACCATTTATGCAATGGATAAATTACTTAATCAATAGAATCATATAGGGATTAGAGACGCCCAGGAATAGAGATCTGCAATAGGAGTAATAATATACCATGGATGAATTGGATCATCTTTTTTTCTTCTCGACTTGGATTGGATCGTCCTTGGTCGTAGTAGCGCATTCAGCCATGACCATGTGGATTTGCATGCATGTCCAACGCCTGGAGTCGGGACAGAAAGCGGCATCGCGTACCGAGTATTGACTCCATCTTGCGATCGGGGCGCCTGGGAATACAAATCTGCATCGGCGAGACGACAAACTGCTGGTCTAAACTAGGAAAGAAATTATGGGAGAAAAATACGCCGTTGGGTCAGTAGATTACTAAGAAGAATCGCTAGGTTTGCCTGTGTCCACGCCTGACTACCTCCCTAACCCACGGCCCGTAGTTTGTTTACCAATGGCCCGTAGGCTACCTGCAGACCTGGGGAGGGCCCCCTGAATTTTGGGGGCCCGGGTGTGCCTTTAATTCATAGTTTATGTACACTCAAGGAAGGAGTATGTAGACTGGAGTAATGTTTTTGGAAAGTATGGAGTGTATAGTGCCCTCCCTCCCATAATGTAAGAGCGTTTTTGACACTATTATAGTGTAAAAAACACACTTACATTATATTATGGAATGAAGGGATTATGTTATAACGTTTAAGAAAGTATGGAGTATTTTCTTTTTAATTGCGAAAGGTTTTTTTTTTAAGAATGGAGTATATCGTCTTATACAAAAGCTAATATATATAGTATGAATTATGGAATATCTCATAAAATGATGTATCTATGCTGGCGGCCGGACACCGGCGAGGACGGAGTAAATTGACGGCAAGTGTTGCGTACCAATTTGAGCGACATATAAGACTTTTTTTAGTATGTTTAAAATATATACATGAAGTAGTACGTAGTATATGCTACACAAAATTAGTACGTAGTCCTAGAAAATGAAGCATGGATGGAGTGTACCGCAGTGATGGTTACAAGTAGGTCGCTGTTAAATTCAGGAACTCCCAAGTCTGTGATTTATGCTCAAATGCTGCCTAAGGTGGATAAGAAGACCCGAAAACTACATCGTTATTTGCTAGGAAACCACCGTAGATTTCTATGAAGAACAAAAGAATGTTATGCATACTAGCATGAAGAAAGGATTATATTTGTGTACAGAAAAGGACTGCAGCCAAAAATGAAGTTGAAAACGTAGTTCCCATTCATTTGTCCAAACTATGGTATAGGAGAAGCAATACACTCTTAGTTCATATAGTATGTAGTATATCCCTGAGAAATTATATTAAGTACTTACTACCAAAGAGGTATGGAGTACGTATACAAGAGTAGTATATAGTATATAGACAAGTAGTATGGAGTATATACATACGGGTAGTATGAAGTATGTATTGCTGGGTTGTTGGTTTTTGGGTAGCCAAACAGTCATGTTGCCTGAGGTGGTGTTGAGTATGTAGAAGAAAATTGTATTGAATATTAACAAAACAGAGTATGTAAGTATTGAAAATCCGCGACGACTACGCTCACTGTAATCTTGCTCATTCAATTGTGTCGGGATTCCATCTGCTATATTAGCTTTGTACATGTTGGGTGATTTTTGCTGTGTATATATAGCTCTCCAGCAATGTCGGTATTAAATGATGTATAGTGTCGTTCCTGTTCTGACTTCTGACATAGGGTGCATGCATCGTACTCGACTGCTATGCCCAACAACCACAACTTCAATTGAATGCATCACGCTCCTCAACCTCCCACCTACTCCTCTTCTCCACAGACGGTGGTTGAACAATCAAGAGTTCAAGCTCCCTGCAGTGAATTGAATTCATGATTTTTCGTGGAAAAGACTCTACCAGTTTCATTTTCATGATTCATTGCAGCGTCTCCATGTGCTCCTCGTCCGCCTCCATGTATGTATGGACTATATACACAAGAATATTATGGAATACGAAAACACGCTGATATTTAGAAATGTCCATAGCTAACCTGATGCAGTGCCCCATCTCAGATTTTTAAGCTCATCTCGAGGAACGAGGCAACAAATATAGTACTATTATGTAAGCGTTTTTATCTATTCGTGTAAGCGTATGGTAACAGCCTGACAACGAAATAAATGATGTCTCATTCTCACGTCTCAGAATTGAAGCATGCGACCACGTTCACCGGATCATGACCGACAAATTGCAACATCCATTAAATATCTATTCATGTGCATGCACTCATGAGCCGCAGCGGCTACAAGTGCAACCCTTGCAAACGATGGTGCCTCCGCGGTTGATGCCTGCCACTCATGGACGCCGGAGAAACCATTAGTCAACAAGAAACTCCAATGACAAAGCACAAAAAATTAAAAGAACACTGATTGATGACATTGGTGTATATGCATGCATCCACGCATACCTAACTCCATCCCAGATGTTGTAGTCTGAAGGATCTGGATCATCAGAGAAGCCAATTAGCGAAAAACAACTATGGTGAAGGCTAGAGAAACCCGATTACTTGAACACCGACACCCGTTATAAGTGGCAGCCAGTGGACTTAAACACCGCCAACCCTTAATCAGCGGCAGCCAGGGGAGCAACGATGGGGTTAACTACACCCGGTAGTAGGTGTGTGTGAGTGTGCGTGTGCGTGTGTGTGTCGTGGAATAAACACGCTATATCTACAAAACATAGAGCGAACACCTTTCGGTTTCACCCCAAGTCAATGCAGATTTGATACCTTTGGGAAGACATGCCACATACTCTGGCGACACGTTTTGAATTTTGGTTTCACTATTACCTTTCTTCTCAATTAAATTGAGAGCCCGTCCGATGCAAAAATTTACTCAAGAACCCCCCTTCTCCATGAGTTTTCTATGAAAACAGAACTCATCTACCCCAGCCCATATTCCTCTTCTCTGGTTGACTCAAATCCACTAACCGGCTGCAGGCGCCACTGCTACGTTCGTTTCCAATACAATAAGAAACCAGAGTTTAGTCTCTCCTCCCCCTTTATGTCTTAATCCTGACATACAGTCTCAGAACATTAGTTCCGTTTATTTCCGTATATAGATGTAAATCTAAATCTCCTTTGGTCCCATTCATCGCATCTCTCGGTTTGTTTAAAGGTCATCCAGTCTTCTCGAACACGGGCTTGCGGTATCATGCCTTTCTCCACTAAACATGGGTTTGCAGAAGCTTGCAACACCTCGTGATCCTACCACTGTCAACTTATATAAGTAGGGGTAGGGAGCACTCGGAACGCATAGATTGATATTGTTGAAACCTAGGCAACACGAAAAGAAAATCCAAGAAGATAGTAAAAAAGCAATTCAAGTCGCCCCAAATAGCAGTAGGGTCATTTTGGTGTGTCTCCAAAGGCTCAAAACCCCATGTTAACAGCCCATGATATTATTGGTGGTATGTGTACACCAGCAATGCAGTTCTACCCCGTAAAAGTAAAGTAAAATTACTCAACTTATTATTGTTCTATTCTACATGAGTTCTATGAGTCCGTCCCAACATCCCGATAGGTAAAGATGTGGTGCGCTCACGCAGGCATCACTCGGGCAACATGTCCAAGAAAAGAAGACCAAAGCACTTTTTTTAAGATGGAGATATTTCGAAGACAAACTACAGGCAAATCAAGGAGTCGAGAAGAACGGAGGATGGCAAAGACACCCGGGTATAGTCACGAAGGACAAAGTAAACCCTATGCGTATGTGGTGGATGCAGGAGAAATCATTAGTTAGCAAGAAACTCCAATGGCAGAGGACAAAAAAAATCAAAGAACATTGATTCATGACGTTGGTGTATATGCATGCATCCATGCATATGTTTTTTAGTTGCATCCACGAATACGTTGAGAGAGAGAGGGAGGGATGGGTTGGGGGGAGAGAGAGTACTTTAATCTCCCGAAGGCGAGCTCCACTGAAATGTGTGGACGGACTGATGACATATTATTTTTCAGCAAAAATTCCAATCTATTGCTCATCAATCATGATAGTATAATGAATATCAGAAATAATAAAAACTATCATTGACCACTAATCAATGACTAAAAATACTGAAGCAAGCCGAAGACGTGCCGCCGGCATCGTCGCTTCCACAATGAAGCCGGTTAAAACTTGTTGTAGTAGAAAGTTGGAAAGTTGTCGTGCTAAGGCCCTCTAGAAAAGTGCACCAGAACAATAATTGTTGCCATTGAAGAGAAGTTCACATCAGAAGGATCTAACCCGTACTCACACGAATACACGTGGAAAAAAACCGGATCCACATGGATCCATCGAAGACAAACACTGATAATATCCGGCGGAGACAAACCTCCACACGCCCTCCGATGGCATATTTATTCGGACAGTGCTTTCTTTCCAATATTTACTTGGACCATTCTGTTTACTAGCTTCCACATTAGTCGTACTTGCTTTAGCATCATGTCCACAAGCACAGTGAGAGGTTGAAACAATTAGATTGTGTAATTTTAGAATAGATTTGCTTCTCTTCCCACTTCATGTCTGCATGGATCAATCTGAAATTTTCTAATTAGTTTCTTTGACTGTAGTTTCCACTATGGTACCTTTTATACTCCCTCTCTTACTAAATGTATGTTTTTTTAGCGATTCCACTACAAACTACATAAGGATGTATATAGACATATTTTAGAGTGTAGATTCACTTATTTTGCTCTGTATGTAGTCCATAGTGGAATCTTTAAAAGACTTATATTTAGAAACGAATGGAGTAGTTCTTAATTAACGCATAAATTAATGAAATGTTGGGAGATTTTCCAGTAACTAACTAAGACAATCGGAATAGAGAGGAGAGTTTATCAAAAAACAAAAAAATAGAATTAGAGGAGAGTAAACTAACCTTCATTCCTTACCGAGCGTCCGAGGCTGTGGGCTGTGGATCACTACCGCGCCACACCCCCATTTGCTGGTGCCGACCGATTCGAAATTTGGAATCAGGTTTAATTGTGGCGCATGAAGCAGCAGCAAGCCAAAACCTAAATTATTGGTGTGCGTGCCACTGCTGATTTTCAAGTTGCTCATGATGGGATTTGTGTAATTGTTATTGCTTGATTTAGCCTGCTAAATCTCCCATAAGTGGGATTTATTTTGCGTTAGAGACCTATGATTCGTTCCCCCTTGGATTCGTCCTTGCGTTACCGACCACGTGCACCACAAGGACGTCCGAGGTGCGAAGCTGCTGCAGTACTACTACTGTAGAAAGCAAAGGCACGTGATCTGTTTGGAAAAAAAAAGGACCTAGCACATGGTGCTGGAAGTTTTTGGGACACATGCTGGGTATACCATTGAGGCTACCAAGAATCAAATTTCTTTGGATGTGTTGCTAATTGAACACGAGGTTTTACATGCTATGTATGGATGATTTACGCTATTTTCTATCTGAACTTTGATGAAGCCCGCCGTGTTTGCGCTAATTTTGTCCGGTTAGTTGAAACCCGGCTTGAAATGTATGCTGCCCCGCCTCTGGCATCCGTGTCCGTGGACTGATCTCCCCGTCCGTGGACGGATGCCGGAGCGACGACTACAATCACTGAAGCGAGCTGAAGATGCGCCACCGTCATCGCTCCTTTCTCACCAGAGCCAGCCAGAATGTATTATAGTAGACAATCGGGAAGTTATCGTGCTAAGGCCATATAGGACCAGTGCACGAACAACAACCGCTGCAGTTGAAGCGAAGTTTA
>NW_021272093.1:33843-34279 GCF_002162155.2 Triticum dicoccoides
ATGATTGTAGTTTCCATTATGGCACCTTTTATACTTTTAATGCATAAATTTGTCAAATGTCGGGAGATTTTCCAATAACTAATTAAGACAATCGGAATTGGGAGGAGAGTTTCTCAAAAAACAAAGGAGAGAGTTAGAGGAGAGTAATCTAACCTCCATTCCATGCCATGCGTCCGAGGGTCCAAGCACCAGTGGCTGTGGGTTGTGGATCACTGCTGCGCCGCACCCCATTCTCGTTCTCTTGTCACGGATGGATTAGAAAGTTGGAATCAGCAATAAGGGAACTGCCCTCGGCGGCTGCGGCGCATGAAGTAGCAGCAAGCCTAAACCTAAGCTATCGCCGTGCGTGCCACCGCTGGTTTTCAAGTGTCTCATGATGGGCTCTGTGTAATTGTTATTGCTAGATTTTACCCTACTAAATCTCCCACAAATGGGA
>NW_021272093.1:34289-57960 GCF_002162155.2 Triticum dicoccoides
GAGCCACGATGGATACAAGATAAGTACTTGCCTAATCTTGATCATGGAAAAAACAAAGCTGTTTAGGGCACATCTAGATGTGCCCAACTTATAGCACATCTAAGTGACTCAAGCAAACATAAAAATAAAAGGGAAGAGAGAAAAAAAATACCCGCATGAATCTCCATCTAAAATCAATGGCTTGAGACTTAGATGTGCAATACTTACGGCACCTCTGAATTTACTTTAGCAAAACGGTAACAAAAATCGTTGGGGGTCCTTGGATTCGTCCTTGCGTAACAGACCACTTGCACCGCAACGACGTCCTAGGTGCAATAAGCTGCTGCAGTGCGCGCACAAGCGAGTCGAGGGAGTCCTTGGCTGAGGCGTGCGTTGCTGTCAAAAGTACTACCGTAGAAGGCAAAGGCACATGGTGTATGTACGTGGCTTTGGAATGCTGGAAGTTTTTGGGACACATGCTGGGTGTACCATGGACGCTACATGGAATCAAATTTCTTTGGATGTATTGCTAATTGCACACGAGCTTTTACATGCTATGTATGTGATTTAGGCTATTTTCTATCTGAACTTTGATGAAGTCCGTGGTGTTTGTACGAATTTTGTCCGGTTTGTTGAAACCCGGCTTCAAATGTATGCTTCCCCGTCTCGGGCATCTGTGTCCATGGACTGATCTCCCCGTCCGTGAACGGATGCCGGAGCAAATTTGCGGGTCAACGTTGGAGGTGCCCTAAACCATCCTGGACATGCATAAAAAGTTTAGCTATATATTCATGACCTGCAACCCGAGGGAGGGAGCAGAAAAGTTTCTAGTGGCTAGTTTGATCTGTGGGTCCAACAAAGCAGTGCTTGCACCGATGGATCAGCTGTTCTTAATGGCAATGGGGCTATTGCCCGTGCTAGCCTTCATGGTCCTTATGTTCATGCCCAAGCCCAAGAGCAAGATCACCTGCGTTGGTGCCACGCAGCTCCCTCCGGGCAGTGCATTCTCCTGGCCCCTTGTGGGCAACCTGCCGGAGATGATGCTCAACAAGCCAGCATTCCGATGGATCCACTCGATGATGAAGGACATGGACACCGACATCGCCTGCATCCGCCTCGGTAGCGTCCTCGTGGTCCCGATCACCTGCCTGAAGATCGCCCGTGAGGTACTCAAGAAGCAGGATGCCAACTTCGCCTCCCGCCCGCTCACCTTCGCCTCGTCGACCTTTAGCGGCGGGTACAAGAACGCCGTGCTGTCCCCCATGGGCGAACAGTGGAGGAAGATGCGTCGCGTGCTCACCTCGGAAATCATCTGCCCCTCCCGGCACCAGTGGCTCCACGACCAGCGTGCCCAAGAGGCCGACAACCTCACAAGCTACGTCTGCATGCTCGCCACCGCGCCGTCCTCGGCCGTCAATGTGAGGCATGTGGCGAGGCATTACTGCGGTAATGTCATCCGGCGGCTCGTATTTGGCAGGCGCTACTTCGGCGAGCCTCGTCAGGATGGCGGCCCGGGTGCAATGGAGGTGGAGCACATGGACGCTGTGTTCACGTCGCTAGGGCTCCTCTACACGTTCTGCGTCTCCGACTACCTACCGTGGCTGCGCGGCCTCGGCCTCGACCTCGATGGACACATGAAGATTGTGATGGAGGCCAATGCGACGGTCAACCGGCTGCACGACACGGTCATTGACGAGAGGTGGCGGCAATGGAAGTCCGGCCAGATGGAGGAGCTCGAGGATTTCCTCGATGTACTCATCACGCTCAAGGACGCAGAGGGGAACCCTCTTCTCACCATCGAGGAGGTGAAAGCACAGTCGCAGGTACGTACGTAAACACATAACGCATGCATGCATGCAACACCGAGGGCACGCCACCAGAAAAACATCCAGGGGCCAAAAAGCAAAATAAAGAAAAACCGATGTCAACATCAAACGTGTCTATGAAGGTCCAAGATGCAAAAAAAGTATACATATTTTCATTAATCTGTTGCATGGGATGCTGGTGCAGGACATAATATTTGCCGCCGTGGACAACCCATCCAACGCGGTGGAGTGGGCGCTCGCAGAGATGACAAACATGCCCGAGGTGATGCGGAAGGCGGTGGAGGAAATCGACCGGGTGGTGGGCCGAGAGCGGTTGGTGCAGGAGTCGGACATCCGACGCCTCACCTACGTCAAGGCATGCATTCGTGAGGCATTCCGGCTGCACCCCGTCGCACCCTTCAACGTGCCACACGTCGCGCTCGCTGACAGCAACATCGCCGGCTACCGTGTCCCCAAGGGCAGCCATGTCTTACTCAGTCGTAGGGGACTTGGCCGGAACCCGGCTATCTGGGACGAGCCGCTACACTTCAAGCCAGAGCGTCATATTAATACCGCAGCCCACAACGACGTCACCCTCACGGAGAATGAGTTGCGGTTCATCTCCTTCAGCACCGGCCGCCGTGGGTGTGTGGCGGCGTGGCTTGGCACAACCATGTGTGTAATGCTCTTCGGACGGCTACTGCAGGGATTCACATGGACCAAGCCAGCGGGTGTAGCATCTATCGATCTCAGTGAGTCGGAGCACGATTTATTCCTAGCCAAACCGCTTGTGCTGCACGCCGAACCACGCCTGATGGGACATGTCTACCCCGGTGGCCGATGTTGAACAAATTAATATGTTGCTGCCAATAACGAGCTACATGAACGTGGCTGTACCCTTACACAATTGTTATTTCTGTTATTCTTTCTGCTTGGTCGATTTCTACCTCTATGGGAGCTGTATCCCGAATTTATACATGTATTTTGCGGGTCTTTCTCGATTGCTGCCAGTCCGCAACAGTTGCTCCCCTACTTGAAAGGGCATATTATATATTTATGTATATTTTGGATAGGGGCACCATATTGTATACATCTATTTCTTTGAATAATAAAGAAGATAGTGTTACCCTGCATCTTGTGTTAATTCCATACCTACTTTCCACTTGTGATCTACCAACGTGTCAACAAGCTAACATCATCATGCTCTGCTGATGTCGCGCCGAGAAGGACACAAAGCCCTCGGCGGCAAGATCTATGGCACCCACCTCCACTACTTCGACACCAAACTCCATGACGTTGAATCCTCTACCAAGGACGATCGACTGCACATCATCAATAGTTTTCACTACTCCCGTCGTTCCTAAATATAAGTCTTTCTAGAAATTCCACTACAAACTATATACGGATGTATATAGACATGTTTTAGGGTGTAGATTCACTCATTTTGCTCCGTATGCAGTCCATGTTGAAATCTCTAAAAAGACCTATATTTAGGAACTGGGGAATACATGAATCCATTCTACATTTCAATTTATGAGGTCACCATCATGATCTTCGCCGATCAATTCCCAACCTGCTAGAACAAATACTGTCTAGAACGGATATGGTTTCCCCCTGCTTCACCCACATGAACACCCGAATCATAAATTTCCCTCAACAAATGGAGATCTTTGCAGCTCGAAGAGGTTAAGAAAAGCCACTCGTGGATGACCCCATTAGTGATGCTCACTTGCCAGAACAAGTTGAGCCAACCATGGCAAAGAAGCACCACAAAGGTCGGAAAGGCTCCGCAATTCACACAACATATTGTAGTTAGACAATGATGGTTCTACGACTTATGTGGAAGCAATGATGGACCCATATATACTCTGCGAAAAAGCTAGAAGAGTGCCATGAGATCCTACATAGATTTTATGGGAGAAAATCTAGTTTGAAAATTGGTTCACCTGCAAGGTGGCGTTAAATCCATCGAGTGCAAATAAATAAATATTGATATGGATGGAAATATTTACGTTTATAAGGCTCAACTTGTTACAAAAGGTTTTTGGCATGGTTCAAGGCGTTGACTACAAGCAGAACTTTTTCTGTGGCAATGGAAGTAGCACTGAGGTTGGAAAGCCTCCCCATCGGGGGATACTATCCTCAGGGGAGGGGTCGTGTGCTCGATTGCCTTAATAGCAAGCGCCCACAAGAGCACTCCTATAGTAGGTCCTAAGGCACACACAGTTTTTTATCCTGGCGTCTGATGATGACGATGACCTTAATAAGACGATACACATACTTGAATTTGTGTCTTTGCCTCACTGGTCTAACATGTTTCACGTGGGCTCATTAAATCTTAGAAAACGACCGCTTGGCAACATGTACACCATGGGAGACACCGACGATGACGAAGTGTCGTGTGAGGAAGTTTCCCAACATGTTTCACATGTGGGCTCATTAAATCTTAGAAAATGACTGCCTAGCCACATGTACACCTTGGGAGACACCGACGATGACAAATTGTCATGGGAGGAAGTTTCACATTATGGAGTGCAGGCCAAACTTATACATCACTCTAAACATAGTTGTGCTTATGATGACCATCTTCATACTATCACCTAGGACAAGCTTAAATTCCCGTCACTATCTTACTGGTCCAGCGAGTGAAATGTCCATAAATCATACAGAAGGAGAACCTTTTCCCTCAGAAAAATGAGAGAAATAACTTTTTTTAATCATTACGATTATTAGAAGACTCCTTAACTTTTAGAAAATAGGAAAGCAATTTCCACACACGGAAGTGCCCATTCAAAGAAGAACCGAAGCCTCATATGTAAAACATTTCCAAAATTAGTTTCACTAACTAGGTGGCAAGTATTTCTTAAATTATAGTGTTAAGTTGTGGGTGCTGCTGCTCTTCGTGCTATGTTCTGATCCAAATTCAAGTATTAAGTTAACGTCTAACTTCTGACCAACTGAGTTGAGCTTAGGCCCGTCAATTGGAGGCTTCAGCCATGTGGGCCGCCCTTTCAGGGTGCCTGGGGGTGCATGTGTGGGGGGCGAAGGCCTCATGCGGTACGGATCAGTATTGTCCATGTCACCGCTGTATAGATACCTCTTCTAAGCCGCTGCATGGGATAAGTTGGTCAGTTGTAAATTCTCAGCTTTTTAATCTCTCCAGATATAGTGAAGTTTACTGGCTAGTGCTCGTGGTTTTTTCCCCTTCATGTTGGAGGGGTTTTACCACATGAAAGTCTCGTGTTCCTCCGTGTTGATATCTTTCTTTGTTGTTTTGCTTGTCTGTCGTATCTCTAACACTCCGTTATACATATTGTTGTGGAATAGTCACGGCTGATGTCCTAGTGTGAGGACTTAGTCATGGAGCCATCGCAACTATGGTAGCTTAAAGGGGTTAAATGGGACAAAGGACACGTGAGTTTATATTGGTTCGGCTAAATGCCTAATCCAGTTTGAGGTGGTATTGCTTATGTCTTGAATACCAGGGAGTGAATACGATTGACCTAGCTTTCGATCTCTTGTCTCTTGCCTTGAACCGCTGCCGGGTCGTCCCTTTATATACACAGGTTGACGCCCAACGGCTCACGGGGTCCCGGCCGGCTCATAGACAACGAGTCCGGCTCTGTGACTATCTATACATGCCTTACAATACAAGTCTTACATATATGTCGGTTTACCCCTACGGGCCTTAAGTCGCCCTCGGGCCTTGGGGCCTTGCTTGTGAACCGCCATCTTCAATATCCTCGTGGGCTTCATGTCATGAATCGCCATCTTCAAGAAGGACCGGCATTATTCTTGAAATTTTCGCAAAGGCGTCTCCCGGATTGCATCAACTCATTTTCAGCGTGCTGGAAGTAAATACAATTGACATCAAAGGTTGATCAATGCTAGCTACCCACCATGTACACAATGGATAAATTACTTAATCAATAGAATCGTATAGGTGTTGGAAATATGCCCTAGAGGCAATAATAAAAGGATTATTATTATATTTCCTTGTTCATGATAATTGTCTTTTATTCATGCTATAATTGTGTTATCCGGAAATCGTAATACACGTGTGAATACATAGACCACAATATGTCCCTAGTGAGCCTCTAGTTGACTAGCTCGTTGATCAACAGATAGTCATGGTTTCCTGACTATGGACATTGGATGTCGTTGATAACGGGATCACATCATTAGGAGAATGATGTGATGGACAAGACCCAATCTTAAGCATAGCACAAGATCGTGTAGTTCGTTTGCTAGAGCTTTTCCAAATGTATAGTATCTTTTCCTTAGACCATGAGATCGTGTAACTCCCAGATACCGTAGGAGTGCCTTGGGTGTACCAAACGTCACAACGTAACTGGGTGACTATAAAGGTGTACTACGGGTATCTCCGAAAGTGTCTGTTGGGTTGACACGGATCGAGACTGGGATTTGTCACTCCGTATGACGAAGAGGTATCTCTGGGCCCACTCGGTAATGCATCATCGTAATGAGCTCAAAGTGACCAAGTGTCTGGTCACGGGATCATGCATTACGGTACGAGTAAAGTGACTTGCCGGTAACGAGATTGAACGAGGTATTGGGATACCGACGATCGAATCTCGGGCATCTCCTCGACATCGTGGTTCATCCGATGAGATCATCGAGGAGCATGTGGGAGCCATCAATTGGTATCTAGATCTTGTTGTTGGTTATTGACCGGAGAGCCATCTCGGTCATGTCTACGTGTCTCCCGAACCCGTAGGGTCTACACACTTAAGGTTCGGTGACGCTAGGGTTGTAGAGATATTTGTATGCAGCAAACCGAAAGTTGTTCGGAGTCCCGGATGAGATCCCAGACGTCACGAGGAGTTCCGGAATGGTCCGGAGGTAAAGAATTATATATGGAAAGTCGAGTTTCGGCCATCGGGAAAGTTTCGGGGGTGACCGGTATTGTACCGGGACCACCGAAAGGGTCCCGGGGGTTCACCGGGTGGGGCCACCTATCCCGGAGGGCCCCATGGGCTGAAGTGGGAGGGGAACCAGCCCCTGGTGGGCTGGTGCGCCCCCCCCCCTTGGGCCCCCCCTGCGCCTAGGGTTGGGAACCCTAGGGGAGGGGGCGCCTCCACTTGCCTTGGGGGGCAAGTTTCCCCCTTTGGCCGCCGCCCCCCCTAGGAGATCCCATCTCCTAGGGCTGGCGCCCCCCCGGGGTCCCTATATAAAGAGAGGGGATGGAGGGTAGCCGCACCCTTGCACTTGGCGCCTCCCTTCCCCCTTGCTACACCTCTTCCTCCCGCAAACGCTTGGCGAAGCCCTACCTGAACCCTGCTGCATCCACCACCACACCGTCGTGCTGCTGGATCTTCATCAACCTCTCCTTCCCCCTTGCTGGATCAAGAAGGAGGAGACGTCACGCTGACCGTACGTGTGTTGAACGCGGAGGTGCCGTCCGTTCGGCGCTAGGATCTCCGGTGATTTGGATCACGACGAGTACGACACCCTCCACCCTGTTCCCTTGAACGCTTGCGCTCGATCTACAAGGGTATGTAGATGCACTCCTCTCTCTCGTTGCTAGATGAACTCCTAGATTGATCTTGGTGAAACCGTAGGCAAATTTTTATTTTCTGCAACGTTCTCCAACAGTGGCATCAGAGCTAGGTCTATGCGTAGTTCTCTTTGCACGAGTAGAACACAAATCTGTTGTGGGCGTAGATGTTTTCAACTTTCTTGCCACTACTAGTCTTATTTTTCTTCAGCGGTATTGTGGGATGAAGCGGCCCGGACCGACCTTACACGTACGCTTACGTGAGACAGGTTCCATCGACTGACATGCACTAGTTGCATAAGGTGGCTAGCGGGTGTCTGTCTCTCCCACTTTAGTTGGAGCGGATTCGATGAAAAGGGTCCTTATGAAGGGTAAATAGAAGTTGACAAATCACGTTGTCGCTTTTTCGTAGGTAAGAAAACGTTCTTGCTAGAACCCTATTGCAGCCACGTAAAAGATGCAACAATAATTAGAGGACGTCTAACTTGTTTTTGCAGTAATTGTTTTGTGATGTGATATGGCCAAAATTTGTGATGAATGATGAATGATATATTGTGATGTATTAGATCATGTTCTTGTAATAGGAATCACGACTTGCATGTCGATGAGTATGACAACCAGCAGGAGCCATAGGAGTTGTCTTAATTATTGTACGACCTGCGTGTCAATGATTTAACGCCATGTAATTACTTTACTTTATTGCTAAACCGTTAGCCATAGTAGTAGAAGTAATAGTTGGCGAGCAACTTCATGGAGACACGATGATGGAGATCATGATGATGGAGATCATGGTGTCATGCCGGTGACGAAGATGATCATGGAGCCCTGAAGATGGAGATCAAAGGAGCTATATGATATTGGCCATATCATGTCAATATTATTTGATTGCATGTGATGTTTATCATGTTTTTGCATCTTGTTTACTTAGAATGACGGTAGTAAATAAGATGATCCCTCATAATAATTTCAAGAAAGTGTTCCCCCTAACTGTGTGCCGTTGCGACAGTTCGTTGTTTTGAAGCACCGCGTGATGATCGGGTGTGATAGATTGTAACGTTCACATACAACGGGTGTAAGACAGATTTAAACATGCAAAACACTTAGGTTAACTTGACGAGCCTAGCATGTACAGGCTATTGGAAATATGCCCTAGAGGCAATAATAAAAGTATTATTATATTTCAATGTTCATGATAAATGTCTTTTATTCATGCTATAACTGTATTATCCGGAAATCGTAATACACGTGTGAATACTTAGACCACTATATGTCCCTGGTGAGCCTCTAGTTGACCAGCTCGTTGTGATCAACAGATAGTCATGGTTTCCTAACTATGGACATTGGATGTCGTTGATAACGGGATCACATCATTATGAGAATGATGTGATGGACAAGACCCAATCCTAAGCATAGCATAAAAGATCGTGTAGTTCGTTTTGCTAGAGCTTTGCCAGTGTCAAGTATCTCTTCCTTCGACCATGAGATCGTGTAACTCCCGGATACCGTAAGAGTGCCTTGGGTGTATCAAACGTCACAACGTAACTGGGTGACTATAAAGGTGCATTACAGGTATCTCCGAAAGTATCTGTTGGGTTGACACGGATCGAGACTGGGATTTGTCACTCCGTATGACGGAGAGGTATCTCTGGGCCCACTCGGTAATGCATCATCATTATGAGCTCAATGTGACCAAGGTGTTGGACACGGGATCATGCATTACGGTACGAGTAAAGTGACTTGCCGGTAATGAGACTGAACAAGGTATTGGGATACCGACGATCGAGTCTCGGGCAAGTAACGTACCGATTGACAAAGGGAATTGCATACAGGGTTTGATCGAATCCTCGACATCGTGGTTCATCCGATGACAACATCGAGGAGCATGTGGGAGCCATCATGGGTATCCAGATCCCGCTGTTGGTTATTGACTGAGAGCGTCTCGGTCATGTCTGCATGTCTCCCGAACCCGTAGGGTCTACACACTTAAGGTTCGGTGACGCTAGGGTTATTAGGAAGACTAGTATGTGACTACCGAATGTTGTTCGGAGTCCCGGATGGGATCCTGGACGTCACGAGGAGATCCGGAAGGGTCCGGAGGTAAAGATTTATATATGGGAAGTTGTCAAACGGACACCGGGAAGTTTCGGGGTCATACCGGTATTGTACCGGGGCCACCGGAAGGGTTCCGGGGGTCCACCGGGAGGGGCCACCCCTCCCGGGGGGCCACATGGGCTGCGTGGGGCAGGGAGCCAGCCCCTGGTGGGCTGGCTGCACCCCCTCCCTTGGGCCCATGCGCCTAGGGTTGAGGGGGGAACCCTAGAGGGGGCGCCCCCCTTGGCTTGGGGGGCAAGCCACCCTCTCCCCTCTCCCCTAGGCCGCCGCACCCCCCCCTAGATGGGTTCTAGGGGGCCGGCCCCCTTCTCCCTTCCCCCTATAAATAGAGGGGTGAGGGGAGGGCAGCCGCACCACCCTCCAAGGCGCAGCCCTCCCCTCCCCAACACCTCTCCTCCTCCGTTGTGTGCTTGGCGAAGCCCTGTCGGAGTACTGCCTCTCCACCATCACCACGCCGTCGTGCTGCCGGTGGAGCTGTCTTCCTCAACCTCTCCTTCCCCCTTGCTGGATCAAGAAGGAGGAGACGTCTCCCGTCCCGTACGTGTGTTGAACGCGGAGGTGCTATCCGTTCAGCACTTGGTCATCGGTGATTCGAATCACGTCGAGTACGACTACATCATCACCTTGCAAGCTTCCGCACGCGATCTACAAGTGGTATGTAGATGCTAACTCTCTCCCTTGACTCGTTGCTTAGATGAACTCATAGATGGATCTTGGTGAAACCGTAGGAAAAATTTTAATTTTCTGCAACGTTCCCCAACAGTGGCATCATGAGCTAGGTCTATGCGTAGTTCTCTTTGCACGAGTAGAACACAATTTTGTTGTGGACGTGGATTTTGTCATCTTACTTGCCTCTACTAGTCTTTTCTTGCTCAACGGTATTGTGGGATGAAGCGGCCCGGACCAACCTTACACGTACGCTTACGTGAGACCGGTTCCACCGACTGACATGCACTAGTTGCATAAGGTGGCTGGCGGGTGTCTGTCTCTCCCACTTTAGTTGGAGCGGAATCGATGAACAGGGCCCTTATGAAGGGTAAATAGAAGTTGACAAAATCACGTTGTGGTGATTCGTAGGTAAGAAAACGTTCTTTCTAGAACCCAATTGCAGCCACGTAAAAGATGCAACAACAATTAGAGGACGTCTAACTTGTTTTTGCAGCGATTGATCATGTGATGTGATATGGCCAGAAGTTGTGATGAATGATGAATTGTGATGTATGAGATCATGTTCTTTGTAATAGGATTCACGACTTGCATGTCGATGAGTATGACAACCGGCAGGAGCCATAGGAGTTGTCTTTATTTTTTGTATGACCTGCGTGTCATTGAAGAACGCCATGTAACTCACTTTACTTTATTGCTAAACGCGTTAGCCATAGAAGTAGAACTAGTCGTTGGCGTGACAACTTCATGAAGACACGATGATGGAGATCATGGTGACAAGCCGGTGACAAGATGATCATGGAGCCCCGAAGATGAAGATCAATGGAGCTATATGATATTGGCCATATCATGTCACAACTATATAATTGCATGTGATGTTTACTATGTTTATGCATCTTGTTTACTTAGGACGACGGTAGTAAATAAGATGATCCCTTACAAAAATTTCAAGAAGTGTTCTCCCCTAACTGTGCACCGTTGCTACAGTTCGTCGCTTCTAAGCACCACGTGATGATCGGGTGTGATGGATTCTTACGTTCACATACAACGGGTGTAAGACAGTTTTACACAGCGAAAACACTTAGGGTTAACTTGACGAGCCTAGCATGTGCATACATGGCCTCGGAACACGGAGACCAAAAGGTCGAACACGAATCATATGGAAGATACGATCAACATGAGAATGTTCACCGACGATGACTAGTCCGTCTCACGTGATGATCGGACACGGGCTAGTCGACTCGGATCGTGTAACACTTAGATGACTAGAGGGATGTCTAATCTAAGTGGGAGTTCATAGTTTGATTAGAACTTTATTATCATGAACTTAGTCTAAAACCTTTGCAAATATGTCTTGTAGATCAATGGCCAACGCTAATGTCAACATGAACTTCAACGCGTTCCTAGAGAAAACCAAGCTGAAAGATGATGGCAGCAACTATACGGACTGGGTCCGGAACCTGAGGATCATCCTCATAGCTGCCAGGAAACAATATGTCCTAGAAGGACCGCTAGGTGACGCTCCCGTCCCAGAGAACCAAGACATTATGAATGCTTGGTAGTGTCGTGCTGATGATTACTCCCTCGTTCAGTGCGGCATGCTTTACAGCTTAGAACCGGGGCTCCAAAAGCATTTTGAGCACCACGGAGCATATGAGATGTTCGAAGAGCTGAAACTAGTTTTTCAAGCTCATGCCCCGGTCGAGAGATATGATGTCTCCGACAAGTTCTACACTTGTAAGATGGAGGAAAATAGTTCTGTCAGTGAGCACATCCTGAAGATGTCTGGGTTGCACAACAGTATGACCCAGCTGAACATTAACCTCCCAGATGAGGCGGTCATTGACAGAATCCTCCAGTCGCTCCCACCAAGCTACAAGAGCTTTGTGATGAACTACAACATGCAGGGGATGGAAAAGACCATTCCTGAAGTGTTCTCGATGCTGAAGTCAGCAGAGGCTGAAATCAAGAAAGAACATCAAGTGTTGATGGTCAATAAGACCACTAAGTTCAAGAAGGGCAAGGGTAAGAAGAACTTCAAGAAGGACGACAAGGAGGTTGCCGCGCCTGGTAAGCCAGTTACCGGGAGGAAGTCAAAGAATGGACCTAAGCCTGAGACTGAGTGCTTTTATTGTAAGGGGAAGGGTCACTGGAAGCGGAACTGCCCCAAATACTTAGCGGATAAGAAGGCCGGCAACACCAAAGGTATATTTGATATACATGTGATTGATGTGTACCTTACCAGTACTCGTAGTAACTCCTGGGTATTTGATACCGGTGCCGTTGCTCATATTTGTAACTCACAGCAGGAGCTGCGGAATAAACGGAGACTGGCGAAGAACGAGGTGACGATGCGCGTCGGGAATGGTTCCAGAGTCGATGTGATCGCCGTCGGCACGCTGCCTCTACATTTACGTACGGGATTAGTTTTGAACCTTAATAATTGTTATTTAGTGCCAAGTTTGAGCATGAACATTGTATCTGGATCTCGTTTGATACGAGATGGCTACTCATTTAAGTCTGAGAATAATGGTTGTTCGATTTATATGAGAGATATGTTTTATGGTCATGCTCCGATGGTCAACGGTTTATTCTTAATGAATCTCGAGCGTAATATTACACATGTTCATAGTGTAGATGCCAAAAGATTTAAAGTTGATAACGATAGTCCCACATACTTGTGGCACTGCCGCCTTGGTCACATTGGTGTCAAGCGCAGGAAGAAGCTCCATGCCGATGGACTTTTAGAGTCTCTCGATTATGAATCGTTTGACACGTGCGAACCATGCCTTTTGGGCAAAATGACCAAGACTCCGTTCTCCGGAACAATGGAGCGAGCAACCAACTTGTTGGAAATCATACATACCAATGTGTGCGGTCCAATGAGCGTTGAGGCTCGCGGAGGATATCGTTATGTTCTCACTCTCACTGATGACTTGAGTAGATATGGGTATGTCTACTTAATGAAACACAAGTCTGAGACCTTTGAAAAGTTCAAGGAGTTTCAGAATGAGGTAGAGAATCAACGTGACCGAAAGATAAAATTCTTACGATCAGATCGTTGAGGAGAATACTTAAGTCACGAATTTGGTACACACTTAAGGAAATGTGGAATCGTTTCACAGCTCACGCCGCCTGGAACACCTCAGTGAAACGGTGTGTCCGAACGTCGTAATCGCACCCTATTGGATATGGTGCGGTCTATGATGTCTCTTACCGATTTACCGCTATCATTTTGGGGATACGCTCTAGAGACAGCTACATTCACTTTAAATAGGGCACCGTCTAAATCCGTTGAGACGACACCGTATGAATTATGGTTTGGAAAGAAACCTAAGCTGTCGTTTCTAAAAGTTTGGGGATGCGATGCTTATGTCAAGAAACTTCAACTTGAAAAGCTCGAACCCAAGTCGGAAAAATGCGTATTCATAGGATACCCTAAGGAAACTGTAGGGTATACCTTCTACTTAAGATCCGAAGGCAAGATCTTTGTTGCCAAGAACGGATGCTTTCTGGAAAAAGAGATTCTCTCGAAAGAAGTAAGTGGGAGGAAAGTAGAACTCGATGAAGTACTACCTCTTGAGCGGGAAAGTGGCGCACCGCAGGAAACCGTTCCTGTGATGTCCACACCAACTGAAGAGGAAAACAATGATGATGATCAAGGTGCTTCGGATCAAGTTACTGCTGAACTTCGTAGGTCCACAAGGACATGTTCCGCACCAGAATGGTACGGCAACCCTGTCCTGGAAATCATGTTGTTAGACAACAATGAACCTTCGAACTATGAAGAAGCGATGGCGGGCCCGGATTCCAACAAATGGCTTGAAGCCATGAAATCCGAGATAGAATCCATGTATGAAAACAAAGTATGGACTTTGACAGACTTGCCCGATGATCGGCGAGCGATAGAAAACAAATGGATCTTTAAGAAGAAGACGGACGCAGATGGTAATGTTACAATCTATAAGGCTCGACTTGTCGCTAAGGGTTATCGACAAGTTCAAGGGATTGACTACGACGAGACTTTCTCTCCCGTAGCGAAGCTGAAGTCCGTCCGAATCATGTTTGCAATTGCCGCATACTATGATTATGAGATATGGCAGATGGACGTCAAAACAGCATTCCTTAACGGGCATCTTAAGGAAGAACTGTATATGATGCAGCCAGAAGGTTTTGTCGATCCTCGGAACACTAACAAAGTATGCAAGCTCCAGCGATCCATTTATGGACTGGTGCAAGCATCTCGGAGTTGGAACATTCGCTTTGATGAGATGATCAAAGCGTTTGGGCTTATGCAGACTTATGGAGAAGCCTGCGTTTACAAGAAAGTGAGTGGGAGCTCTGTAGCATTTCTCATATTATATGTAGATGACATACTCTTGATGGGAAATAATATAGAATTTCTGGACAGCATTAAGGCCTACTTGAATAAGTGTTTTTCAATGAAGGACCTTGGAGAAGCTGCTTATATATTAGGCATCAAAATCTATAGAGATAGATCGAGACGCCTCATAAGTCTTTCACAAAGCACATACCTTGATAAGATTTTGAAGAGGTTCAAAATGGATCAGTCCAAGAAGGGGTTCTTGCCTATGTTACAAGGTGTGAGACTGAGCTCGGCTCAGTCACCGACCACGGCAAAAGATAAAGAAGAGATGAGTGTCATCCCCTATGCTTCAGCCATAGGATCTATTATGTATGCCATGCTGTGTACCAGACCCGATGTAAACCTTGCCGTAAGTTTGGTAGCAAGATACCAAAGTAATCCCGGCAAGGAACACTGGACAGCGGTCAAGAATATCCTGAAGTACCTGAAAAGGACGAAGGACATGTTTCTCGTTTATGGAAGAGACGAAGAGCTCGTCGTAAAGGGTTACGTCGACGCTAGCTTCGACTCAGATCTGGATGACTCTAAGTCACAAACCGGATACGTGTATATGTTGAATGGTGGAGCAGTAAGCTGGTGCAGCTGCAAGCAGAGCGTCGTGGCGGGATCTACGTGTGAAGCGGAGTACATGGCAGCCTCGGGGGCAGCGCATGAAGCGATTTGGGTGAAGGAGTTCATCACCGACCTAGGAGTCATACCCAATGCGTCGGGGCCAATCAAACTCTTCTGTGACAACACTGGAGCTATTGCCCTTGCCAAGGAGACCAGGTTTCACAAGAAGACCAGGCACATCAAGCGTCGTTTCAACTCCATCCGTGAAAATGTTCAAGATGGAGACATAGAGATTTGCAAAGTGCACACGGATCTGAATGTCGCAGATCCGCTAACTAAACCTCTCTCGCATGCAAAACATGATCAACACCAGAACTTTATGGGTGTTCGATTCATCACAATGTAACTAGATTGGTGACTCTAGTGCAAGTGGGAGACTGTTGGAAATATGCCCTAGAGGCAATAATAGAAGTATTATTATATTTCAATGTTCATGATAAATGTCTTTTATTCATGCTATAACTGTATTATCCGGAAATCGTAATACACGTGTGAATACTTAGACCACTATATGTCCCTGGTGAGCCTCTAGTTGACCAGCTCGTTGTGATCAACAGATAGTCATGGTTTCCTGACTATGGACATTGGATGTCGTTGATAACGGGATCACATCATGAGGAGAATGATGTGATGGACAAGACCCAATCCTAAGCATAGCATAAAAGATCGTGTAGTTCGTTTTGCTAGAGCTTTGTCAGTGTCAAGTATCTCTTCCTTCGACCATGAGATCGTGTAACTCCCGGATACCGTAAGAGTGCCTTGGGTGTATCAAACGTCACAACGTAACTGGGTGACTATAAAGGTGCATTACAGGTATCTCTGAAAGTATCTGTTGGGTTGACACGGATCGAGACTGGGATTTGTCACTCCGTATGACGGAGAGGTATCTCTGGGCCCACTCGGTAATGCATCATCATTATGAGCTCAATGTGACCAAGGTGTTGGACACGGGATCATGCATTACGGTACGAGTAAAGTGACTTGCCGGTAACGAGACTGAACAAGGTATTGGGATACCGACGATCGAGTCTCGGGCAAGTAACGTACCGATTGACAAAGGGAATTGCATACAGGGTTTGATCGAATCCTCGACATCGTGGTTCATCCGATGACAACATCGAGGAGCATGTGGGAGCCATCATGGGTATCCAGATCCCGCTGTTGGTTATTGACTGAGAGCGTCTCGGTCATGTCTGCATGTCTCCCGAACCCGTAGGGTCTACACACTTAAGGTTCGGTGACGCTAGGGTTATTAGGAAGACTAGTATGTGACTACCGAATGTTGTTCGGAGTCCCGGATGGGATCCTGGGCGTCACGAGGAGATCCGAAAGGGTCCGGAGGTAAAGATTTATATATGGGAAGTTGTCAAACGGACACCGGGAAGTTTCGGGGTCATACCGGTATTGTACCGGGGCCACCGGAAGGGTTCCGGGGGTCCACCGGGAGGGGCCACCCCTCCCGGGGGGCCACATGGGCTGCGTGGGGCAGGGAGCCAGCCCCTGGTGGGCTGGCCGCACCCCCCTCCCTTGGGCCCATGCGCCTAGGGTTGAGGGGGAACCCTAGAGGGGGCGCCCCCCTTGGCTTGGGGGGCAAGCCACCCTCTCCCCTCTCCCCTAGGCCGCCGCACCCCCCCTAGATGGGTTCTAGGGGGCCGGCCCCCTTCTCCCTTCCCCCTATAAATAGAGGGGTGAGGGGAGGGCAGCCGAACCACCCTCCAAGGCGCAGCCCTCCCCTCCCCAACACCTCTCCTCCTCCGTCGTGTGCTTGGCGAAGCCCTGTCGGAGTACTGCCTCTCCACCATCACCACGCCGTCGTGCTGCCGGTGGAGCTGTCTTCCTCAACCTCTCCTTCCCCCTTGCTAGATCAAGAAGGAGGAGACGTCTCCCGTCCCGTACGTGTGTTGAACGCGGAGGTGCTGTCCGTTCAGTACTTGGTCATCGGTGATTCGAATCACGTCGAGTACGACTACATCATCACCTTGCAAGCTTCCGCACGCGATCTACAAGTGGTATGTAGATGCAAACTCTCTCCCTTGACTCGTTGCTTAGATGAACTCATAGATGGATCTTGGTGAAACCGTAGGAAAAATTTTAATTTTCTGCAACGTTCCCCAACACAGGCATGGCCTCGGAACACAGAGACCGAAAGGTCGAACATGAGTCGTATGGAAGATACGATCAACATGGACATGTTCACCGATGATGACTAGTCCGTCTCACGTGATGATCGGACAAGGCCTAGTCGACTCGGCTCATGTAACACTTAGATAACTAGAAGGATGTCTAATCTGAGTGGGAGTTCATTAAATAATTTGATTAGATGAACTTAATTATCATGAACTTAGTCTAAAATCTTTGCAAAGAATGTCTTGTAGATCAAATGGCCAACGCTCATGTCAACATGAACTTCAACGCATTCCTAGAGAAAACCAAGTTGAAAGATGATGGCAGCAACTATACGGACTGGGTCCGGAACCTGAGAATCATCCTCATAGATGCCAAGAAAGCATATGTCCTAGAAGGACCGCTAGGTGAATCACCCATCCCAGAGAACCAAGTCGTTATGAACGCTTGGCATTCACGTGCTGATGATTACTCCCTCATTCAGTGCGGCATGCTTTACAGCTTAGAACCGGGGCTCCAAAAGCGTTTTGAGCAACACGGAGCATATGAGATGTTCGAGGAGCTGAAAATGGTTTTCCAAGCTCATGCCCAGGTCGAGAGATATGAAGTCTCCGACAAGTTCTATAGTTGTAAGATGGAGGAAAATAGTTCTGTCAGTGAGCACATACTCAAAATGTCTGGGTTGCACAACCGCCTGTCCCAGCTGGACATTAAACTCCCGGACGAGGCGGTCATTAACAGAATCCTTCAGTCGCTCCCACCGAGCTACAAGAGCTTTGTGATGCACTACAATATGCAGGGGATGGTGAAAACTATTCCTGAAGTATTTTCAATGCTGAAGTCAGCAGAGGTAGAAATCAAAAAGGAACATCAAGTGCTGATGGTCAATAAAACCACCAAGTTCAAGAAAGGCAAGGGTAAGAAGAACTTCAAGAAAGATGGCAAGGATGTTGCCGCGCCCGGTAAGCCAGTTGCCGGGAAGAAGTCAAAGAATGGACCCAAGCCTGAAACTGAGTGCTTTTATTGCAAAGGGAAGGGTCACTGGAAGCGGAACTGCCCCAAATACTTAGCGGACAAGAAGGCCGGCAACACTAAAGGTATATGTGATATACATGTAATTGATGTGTACCTTACCAGTGCTCGTAGTAGCTCCTGGGTATTTGATACCGGTGCCGTTGCTCATATTTGTAACTCAAAGCAGGAGCTGCGGAATAAGCGGAGACTGGCGAAGGACGAGGTGACCATGCGCTTCGGGAATGGTTCCAAGGTCGATGTGATCGCCGTCGGCACGCTACCTCTACATTTACCTACGGGATTAGTATTAAACCTCAATAATTGTTATTTAGTGCCAAATTTGAGCATGAACATTGTATCTGGATCTCGTTTAATACGAGATGGCTACTCATTTCAATCCGAGAATAATGGTTGTTCTATTTATATGAGAGATATGTTCTATGGTCATGCCTCGATGGTCAATGGTTTATTCTTAATGAATCTCGAACGTGATGTTACGCATATTCATAGTGTGAATACCAAAAGATGTAAAGGTGATAACGATAGTCCCACATACTTGTGGCACTGCCGCCTTGGTCACATTGGTGTCAAGCGCATGAAGAAGCTCCATGCTGATGGACTTTTAGAGTCTCTCGATTATGAATCATTTGACACATGCGAACCATGCCTTATGGGCAAAATGACCAAGACTCCTTTCTCCGGAACAATGGAGCGAGCAACCAACTTATTGGAAATCATACATACTGATGTGTGCGGTCCAATGAGTGTTGGGGCTCGTGGAGGATATCGTTATGTTCTCACTCTCACTGATGACTTGAGTAGATATGGGTATGTCTACTTGATGAAACACAAGTCTGAGACCTTTGAAAAGTTCAGGGATTTTCAGAATGAGGTAGAGAATCAACGTGGCCGAAAGATAAAGTTCCTACGATCAGGTCGTGGAGGAGAATATTTAAGTCACGAATTTGGTACGCACTTAAGGAAATGTGGAATCGTTTCACAACTCACGCCGCCTGGAACACCTCAACGTAACGGTGTGTCTGAACGTCGTAATCACACTCTATTGGATATGGTGCGATCTATGATGTCTCTTACCTATTTACCGCTATCATTTTGGGGATACGCTCTAGAGACAGCTACATTCACTTTAAATAGGGCTCCGTCTAAATCCATTGAGACGACACCTTATGAATTATGGTTTGAGAAGAAACCTAAGCTGCGTTTCTAAAAGTTTGGGGATGCGATGCTTATGTCAAGAAACTTCAACCTGAAAAGCTCGAACCCAAGTCGGAAAAATGCATCTTCAAAGGATACCCTAAGGAAACCATTGGGTATACCTTCTGCCTTAGATCCGAAGGCAAGATCTTTGTTGCCAAGAACGGATCCTTTCTGGAAAAAGAGTTTCTCTCGAAAGGAGTAAGTGGGAGGAAAGTAGAACTTGATGAAGTACTACCTCTTGAACCGGAAAGTAGTGCAGCTCAGGAAAATGTTCCTGTGGTGCCTACACCGACTGGAGAGGAAATCAATGATGATGATCAAGGTACTTCGGATCAAGTTGCTACTGAACTTCGTAGGTCCACAAGGACACGTTCCACACCAGAGTGGTATGGCAACCCTGTCCTGGAAATCATGTTGTTAGACAACGGTGAACCTTCGAACTATGAAGAAGCGATGGCGGGCCCAGATTCCAACAAATGGCTTGAAGCCATGCAATCCGAGATAGAATCCATGTATGAAAACAAAGTATGGACTTTGACAGACTTGCCCGATGATCAGCGAGCGATAGAAAACAAATGGATCTTTAAGAAGAAGATGGACGCGGATGGTAATGTTACCATCTATAAAGCTCGACTTGTCACTAAGGGTTATCGGCAAGTTCAAGGGGTTGACTACGATGAGACTTTCTCTCCCGTAGCGAAGCTGAAGTCCGTCTGAATCATGTTAGCAATTGCCACATACTATGATTATGAGATATGGCAGATGGACGTCAAAACGGCATTCCTTAATAGCTATCTTCAGGAAGAACTGTATATGATGCAGCCGGAAGGTTTTATCGATCCTAAGAATGCTAACAAGGTATGCAAGCTCCAGCGATCCATTTATGGGCTGGTGCAAGCATCTCGGATTTGGAACATTCGCTTTGATGAGATGATCAAAGCGTTTGGGTTTATGCAGACTTATGGAGAAGCCTGCGTTTACAAGAAAGTGAGTGGGAGCTCTGTAGCATTTCTCATATTATATGTAGATGACATACTTCTGATGGGAAATGATATAGAACTTTTGGACAGCATTAAGGCCTACTTGAATAAGTGTTTTTTAACGAAGGACCTTGGAGAAGCTGCTTACATATTAGGCATCAAGATCTATAGGGATAGATCGAGACGCCTCATAGGTCTTTCACAAAGCACATACCTTGACAAGATATTGAAGAAGTTCAATATGGATCAGCCCAAGAAAGGGTTCTTGCCTGTATTGCAAGGTGTGAGATTGAGCTCGGCTCAATGCCCGACCACGGCAGAAGATAAAGAAGAGATGAGTGTCATCCCCTATGCCTCGGCCATAGGATCTATTATGTATGCCATGTTGTGTACCAGACCTGATGTAAACCTTGCCGTAAGTTTGGTAGGTAGGTACCAAAGTAATCCCGGCAAGGAAAACTGGACAGCGGTCAAGAATATCCTGAAGTACCTGAAAAGGACTAAGGACATGTTTCTCGTCTATGGAGGTGACGAAGAGCTCGTCGTAAAGGGTTACGTTGACGCTAGCTCCGACATAGATCTGGATGACTCTAAGTCACACACCGGATACGTGTATATGTTGAATCGTGGAGCAGTAAGCTGGTGCAGTTGCAAGCAGAGCGTCGTGGCGGGATCTACATGTGAAGCAGAGTACATGGCAGCCTCGAAGGCATCACATGAAGCAATATGGATGAAGGAGTTCATCACCGACCTAGGAGTCATACCCAATGCGTCGGGGCCGATCACTCTCTTCTGTGACAACACTGGAGCTATTGCCCTTGCCAAGGAGCCCATGTTTCACAAGAAGACCAGGCACATCAAGCGTCGTTTCAACTCCATCCGTGAAAATGTTCAAGATGGAGACATAGATTTTGCAAAGTACATACGGATCTGAATGTCGCAGATCCGTTGACTAAACCTCTTCCGCGAGCAAAACATGATCAACACCAGAACTCTATGGGTGTTCGATTCATCACAATGTAACTAGATTATTGACTCTAGTGCAAGTGGGAGACTGTTGGAAATATGCCCTAGAGGCAATAATAAAAGGATTATTATTATATTTCCTTGTTCATGATAATTGTCTTTTATTCATGCTATAATTGTGTTATCCGGAAATCGTAATACATGTGTGAATACATAGACCACAATATGTCCCTAGTGAGCCTCTAGTTGACTAGCTCGTTGATCAACAGATAGTCATGGTTTCCTGACTATGGACATTGGATGTCGTTGATAGCGGGATCATATCATTAGAAGAATGATGTGATGGACAAGACCCAATCTTAAGCATAGCACAATATCGTGCCGTTCGTTTGCTAGAGCTTTTCCAAATGTCAAGTATCTTTTCCTTAGACCATGAGATCGTGTAACTCCCGGATACCATAGGAGTACTTTGGGTGTACCAAACGTCACAACGTAACTGGGTGACTATAAAGGTGTACTACGGGTATCTCCGAAAGTGTCTATTGGGTTGACATGGATCGAGACTGGGATTTGTCACTCCGTATGACGGAGAGGTATCTCTGGGCCCACTCGGTAATGCATCATCATAATGAGCTCAAAGTGACCAAGTGTCTGGTCACGGGATCATGCCTTACGGTACGAGTAAAGTGACTTGACGGTAACGAGATTGAACAAGATATTGGGATACCGACGATCGAATCTCGGGCAAGTAACGTACTGATTGACAAAGGGAATTGTATACGTGGTTGCTTGAATCCTCGACATCATGGTTCATCCGATGAGATCATCGAGGAGCATGTGGGAGCCATCATGGGTATCCAGATCCCGCTGTTGGTTATTGACCGGGGAGCCGTCTCGGTCATGTCTACGTGTCTCCCGAACCCATAGGATCTACACACTTAAGGTTCGGTGACGCTAGGGTTGTAGAGATATTTCTATGCAGCAAACCGAAAGTTGTTCGGAGTCCCGGATGAGATCCCGGACGTCACGAGGAGTTCCAGAATGGTCCGGAGGTAAGGAATTATATATGGGAAGTCGAGTTTCGGCCATCGGAAATGTTTCGGGGGTCACCGGTATTGTACCGGGACCACCGGAAGGGTCCCGGGGGTCCACCGGGTGGGGCCACCTATCCCGGAGGTCCCCATGGGCTGAAGTGGGAGGGGAACCAGCCCCTGGTGGGCTGGTGCGCCCCCCCCCCCTGCGCCTAGGGTTGGGAACCCTAGGGGAGGGTGCGCCTCCACTTGCCTTGGGGGGCAAGTTTCCCCCTTGGCCGCCGCCCCCCCAAGGAGATCCCATCTCCTAGGGCCGGCCCCCCCTGGAGTCCCTATATAAAGAGGGGGGAGGGAGGGCAGCCGCACACTTACACTTGGTGCCTCCCTTCCACCTTGCTACACCTCTTCCTCCCGCAAGCGCTTGGCGAAGCCCTGCCGGAACCCTGCTGCATCCACCACCACGCCGTCATGCTGCTGGATCTTCATCAATCTCTCCTTCCCCCTTGCTGGATCAAGAAGGAGGAGACGTCACGCTGACCGTACGTGTGTTGAACACGGAGGTGCCGTCCGTTCGGCGCTAGGATCTCCGGTGATTTGGATCACGACGAGTACGACTCCCTCAACCCCGTTCCCTTGAACGCTTCCGCTCGATCTACAAGGGTATGTTGATGCACTCCTCTCTCTTGTTGCTAGATGAACTCATAGATTGATCTTGGTGAAACCGTAGGCAAATTTTTATTTTCTGCAATGTTCTCCAACAGTGGTATCAGAGCTAGGTCTATGCGTAGTTCTCCAACAATAGGGATTAGAGACGCCCAGGAATAGAGATCTGCAATAGGAGTAATAATATACCATGGATGAATTGGATCATCTTTTTTCTTCTCGACTTGGATTGGATCGTCCTTGGTCGTAGTAGGGCGTTCAGCCATGACCATGTTGATTTGCATGCATCTCCAACGCCTGGAGTCGGGACAGAAAGCGGCATCGTGTACCGAGTATTGACTCCATCTTGCGATCAGGGCACCTGAGAATACAAATCTGCATCGGCGAGACGACAAACTGCTGGTCTAAACTTGGAAGAAATTATGGGAGAAAAATACGCCGTTGGATCAGTAGATTACTAAGAAGAATCGCTAGGTTTGCCTATGTCCACGCCTGACTACCTCCCTAACCCACGGCCCGTAGTTTGTTTACCAATGGCTCGTAGGCTACCTGCTGACCTGGGGAGGGCCCCCTGAATTTTGGGGGGCCGGGGTGTC